>NC_068369.1:59054893-59302393 GCF_020536995.1 Dreissena polymorpha | reverse complement strand
ATTACTACATTAGAATTGTCATTTCCACATATATTTTTAAATAAACTAATTAGAATCTAAATTGATGAAGTGATGAAATATAAGCCAATAGTAGTAAGAAATGAAATTATTGTGCAATTTTGAATACAAATAAATCTAAACGCAATAATTAGTCATCTGTAGGCAATAAAAAGTCATTATCATGCATCCAATATTTACTTTAATTCCTTTCAATAGAATGTATGTAGACGTCGATGTTCAGCGCCATATGCTGCATTATGTGATTACCCGGAGTGTGTTCCAGCACTCCCACACATTTGCTTAACCAAATTTGGGGATAATTCAAATTATAGCTGCAATTTCCAACTATTTATGCTTTTAAACTGAAATATATTGAATTTTGGAGTGGTCGTGTGCTGTGGGGGAAATTGGAGTACCCGAAGGAAACCCCACCTGTCCGGTTTGGTGACCACAAACCAAACTCACATGCGCCTGGAACGGGTATCGAACCCGGGTCGCCTAGGTAAGAAGCACGTGTACTAACCACTGCGCTAATCGGACAGTTATCATTATGAGCCCTTACGTGATTTTACACTGGTCGCATACGCCGTAAGATCCATTTGCTCATGACGCGGCTACAAAAGTGTGAATTGAATGTGTAGAAAAAAAATGTGATTATATTTTTATATATAAAAATTGATTTTAATATCACGACTGGTATATTAAATTACTTGAAACAAGTTGTTAAGTTTTCATATTATCAGTATATTAGTTAATACATTTTACTGGGTACAGGTACCAGTTTACTACAAGTTAACAACAAATATCGCAAGTAGATTGATTATCATCGTCACGTGGCAAACCCAGGAATGCAAATTGTGCATGCGTAGTGAATTGTATATATTTTATATAAAAAATGATAAATCTACATGCGTTATTTATATTGTGCATATCGTTATGTAACCTATTTTCGCGATGTACTTTCGATTTCACATCGCGAAATTTAATTACCGAATATAATGAAAATATAAACTTTTTTCAAGTAATGTAATATACCAGTCGTGATATTTTAATCAATAAAAACTAATAATTGTAAAAAATACGGTATTTTAGAACTTTTTTTTTGTCGTCAATCGCTGTTGACGGTCCCTTAAAAAAACACATGTTCGTTTTAAACTGTGCCTACTTGCCAAAGAGTGAAAAAAACATTGGGAAATATTTCAAAGTTTATTGTGCAGATTATAAAAAACATTCTTTAAGAACACATATAGCTTTCTTAGACTTCAAATAAACCACACATCTATTGTGTGTATGTAGTATACTAAAACAATACACACATACGAAACAAAAAACGATCAACGGAATGCCTACGGTCAGTGACTATTATTTTGCCTTTACTAATAAGGACATTCGCAGTCATGTGAAAGTAATATTGCGCCATGTCTTTTACAGTATTGACACAAAATGAGATTGCACGACGGTGTCGGCTTACCTATTTATCCCTGGATTAAACAAATCATATCAAAAAGACAAAAGCATAATATTTTATTGGCGTCGCACTTAAGTGCGGCGACTAGTATGTAATACGTTTTTTTTCGCTTATGGGAGGAGAAGTTATTTTACGGATCAATGTATATATTTTTGTTGTCAGATTATCTTGCATAGTGGTAATTGTTTGTGTAAATTAGTGTAAATAAGTACTGCATTTGTGCCTATTACATTTACTACAACATATATTGCCAATAATGTAAAGCTAATTCTTTTAATTAATAACTGATCACAGGGACTGGGCATTTATAAAAGATCACAGGGACTGGGCAAATACGCGAACCGGTGAAACTTTTTGGTTTTGTATAAAAACAAAATATAATCAAAATATATTTATTTTGTGGTTTATCTAACAATAGCGCAGACTTTTGCTGTTCGAATTTTGGTTAACGCGCATTTTCTTCAATTTTACAAGACGACAGCGATTACACGGTTTATTGCTTTATTGAAAACCGTTACACTACAGTCACTTATTAATATCTTAGTTAGAAGGTGATTTTTCAAGCGGTTACGAAGTGTAGTGGTTACACGCTCGCTTCACATGTGAGAGGCCCAAGGTTCGAGCCACAGTAGAATCAAATTATTTTATTTGTGTTCTATGTTAACTTTTTGTATTGATGCCGACATTTTAGTTTAAATAAATATGCTGTTTTATTGGTACCATTTTTTGTTATTATTATGCCCATGAAATATATGTGTGAGATGGTGGGGGGGGGGTCGTAAACACATTAAAACTTTTACAGTGTTTTCATATCAATGAGTACTCAACCCCTATCGTAAATGAGAAACGTAAGAATAAGTTCAGAGTCATCTCACCTTGAAGATGAGAAAAATATGAAATTACGCGTACAAGATGAAGCAGATTTTTTAAAACCTACATATTGTTCTGTTCCATTTATGAAAACTGCACACGGATGCAAGTAAAGAAAGGAAGCCAATGTAAATAAAATTAACTATGAAATATTTGGGAGTTACAACACAAAATCATAGATAATGGTTATTTGGGAGTTATAACACAACATCATAGATAATGGTTATTTGGGAGTTATAACACAAAATCATAGATAATGGTTATACCAGTATCTTTTTCTATTTTGTTTAAAATAATCGACCAATATATATATATATTTACAGTAGAAAAAATCGTTCCATGTAACTTCATTGATGTTGTTACCCCTGTATCTGAGTGACGCGGTGGACAAAACGTTCAATTGGTACGCAACGTACATAGCAAAGACAATATTTGATGTTTATTTTCAAATATTTGGGTGAAATCGAATAGTAAGGCAGAAGCGATTCGTGATGCATCTTTTTGCGTTTTGATTTTAATCCAAGACTAAACCCTGTTTATGAAGTAGTATTCATAAATCATGTGGCACTATGTCATAGTCTATATCAAAATAAAACACAAATAAAGCATTACTTTCCAGACTTATTATTCTTGTATCATATATAGATACACATACATGTATATGTATTTATGGTACGATTACCATGTTATATTTAAAAGTAAATTACATAGTGAATTAAAATTAAACTTTTTAACCTTTACTTGTACAAGCATACACGTTCTGCGATAAACAGTCACTATATATTATGTAACAACACTATAAACAAAAATTATCACAGCCATTTATTACCATCTATGCATCCCTAAATATTCAATATATCTGAATTATTTGTTTCTTTAGACAAAATGATCTTCATGAACCGTATGGTCATTTAGTTCTTCCATTTGAATTCACGGTACTCCTGTTGTCAAAGATTTTACGTGGTGACTTCAACTCACCCAGCTTCAAGCATGGCGTTGTCAAGAAAATGAGTTCCTATGATGTAATAACTTTATTATCTTTTTACCGAAAACGACGGACTGACAATGTTGGTTTTAGAACGGCAGTAAAAGAATTACAAAGGAACCGGAAGGCATCAGATTAAACTTTATTCTGGTCTATTCAGTCGATATTGCAGTAGGGAAGACGGGGGTGGGGGTTGGGTGGCTTGCAAATAAACTCAGAAATACAAAGACAGTTTATGAGAAGTTTACGGGGCTAAGTCTGCATTGTGTGAGGCCTCGGGTGTGTCCCAGCACTCCTACCTAATAAACTAACCCAATGCACGAAGGATGTGTCGAAATTTGAATAAAAGCTGAAATATCCAGCCGTTTTTAAGGAATAATAATCCATCTTTGTATGTGTCATGGGGTGGGGGCGTAGAGCCCTGAAGGAACCCAAATTTTCCGGGATATGGAGACCACCAACAAAGTTCACATGCGCCGGGTATGAATCCCATTGCATAGGTGTACTGACCATTTCGCTAACCGGTCAGCTTCCCACGGTATATAATGCTGCGACAACGGAATATGTACATTTTTCCGGCGATGTCCTCAAATAGATTTGCTGCCATTTTGGTCACAAATCAATTACAAAAGTCATCTAAAAACATTACACGTTTTCATTCATCGTGGAAGACCCTGTACTATATTTATTATTACAGCGAAACCCCCAAATGCACGTTGATATATTTGGTTTGATATAATGCTAATATTGCAATACAAAAGCATCCCCATCGTTCCGTTTAAGTGTGCTGTAAGTGCAATTCATTTTACATGTATACAATTTCTTTAAATCCTACAAGTCAGAAAAACAATGCGTCGAAAACGGAGTTCGTCGCAATTTTTAATCACTTTTTTTTTGTTGTTGTAAATTAAACGTTTCAGTTAAAACGTTTTAACAATCTGTTTGATTTTTTGTAATATACATTTTTGTAAGAAAAATATTTTATGTCGCAACTACACTTTAATATATTATATTTATGTATAATTTATACACTTGAGTTGAACAGGACATGTACAATTATTATATAATGATTGCACTTTAAGAAATACATTTTTTTCAACGAAAGCCTTATACTTGTATTGTTATCATTATCTGTTTTGATATAGCTGCTGATGTTCTTGTAAACGCTGCTGCTTCTACTTTTGATGGTGTTGTTTAAAGTGGTAAACTACAAACATACTATATATTATACAAAATTACACCATACATATTGATGAACATTGGCGCAAAATGTTCACATTTAACCGAGTAGTTCTTTCTTATCATTTCCAGATACTTGTTCGTGATCATGTGTACCTCCATAGGAGCATTCACCTCACACTAAAATAACCTGTTTGAATTCAACGTCACACCAAACGTAACCACATCTGCATGTACATGTATGAAACTAGCCCTCATACGAGTTGTTAAAGAGACGAGCGCCGACGCCGGGTCAAAGTCAATATGAGCGCATTGTGACATCAGAACCACCGAGTTTTGATTTTAGCAATGTCGAATTCTAGAATAAAGGATAGCTTTTGTTTGTGTGATTTATGCTCACGAAAACAGCATGTGTTTGAAAACATAATTTTTATGCAGTGCGTTCGCAAGAAGAAGAACTCTTAAGAAAGAGAGGGATTTCCAAACGATGTCATCCTTTGTAATGTCGAATTCTAGAAGCATTTTTCAAACTTTTTTCTAAATAACCAAGTATTTGTTCTACTGGAAAACTTTCTGAACAAGAAATGGAATCAAGTGCCACAGTTAACCTATTAATTTCGTTTGAAGTTACCATGGTAAAAAAACATATTTGTTGATGCATGAAAGTTGGGATAAAAGGTGCATGGCATTTATGACAAAACAATGAGTCCAACAATGTTCTCCATGAGTAGCTGTGTAAAGTCATATACAGGGTGAAACGTTAGTTCTCTCTGTTAATAATTAAATGAGTTGAAGAATGGTCGTTTCTGGCTAAAGTGGCGGAACCCTGCGGGATTGTGAGAAACATTTCCCTCAGTCTCAACCATGTTCTTATGTATACGATGAAGGTCCGTAGTTTTCTTGTTGCATCTCTCACGCACACATTCGTATAGATTTTTTTTGCATCCCATAAACAACCTACGTGCGAAAGTGTTGACCTCCGATTGATGCAAGTATGGTTCAAGTATTAGGTCTTCAAGACACAAATAGTTGAGGGATTTTAAAAGGATTTGCAGATTTAAAGAGGGTCTATGTGTAATTCGTCCATGTGGTGAGGGTCCGTCTCATAAAGATCACTAGGACAACTTTATATTGCGTAGAGTATAGACATCGCTCTCTGTAGGTCTCGGGTTTTGATATATTGAATATAGCCATCGCTCTATGTAGGTGTCGGGTTTTGGTATTTTGAGTATAGACATAACTCTCTGTATGTGTCGGATTTGATAATAGTAAGTTTAGATATCGGTCACTGTAGGTCTCGGGTGTTGATATAGTGAGTTCATACAGCGCTATCTGTAGGTCTCGGGTTTTGATATGTTGAGTATAGACATCGCTATCTGTAGGTGTCGGATTTTGATATAGTGAGTATAGACATCGCTCTCTGAAGGTGTCGGATTTTGAAATAGTGAGATTAGACAACGCTCTCTGTAGGTCTCGGGTTTTGATATAGTGAGTTTAGACAACGCTCTCTGTATGTGTAGGGTTTTGATTTAGCAAGTATACACATCGCTCTCCGTAGGTCTCGGGTTTTGATATAGTGAGTTTAGACATCGCTCTCTGTAGGCGTCAGGTTTTGATATACTGAGTTTAGATATCGCTCTCTGTAGGTGTAGGGTTTTGATATAGTGAGTATAGGCATCGCTCTATGTATGCCTGGGGTTTTGATATAGTGAGTTTAGACAATGCTCTATGTAGGTGTAGGGTTTTGAAATAGTGAGTTTAGACATAGTTATCTGTATATCTGGGGTTTTTATATATTGAGTTTCGACAACGGTCTCTGTATGTGTAGGGTTTTGATAAAGTAAGTATAGACACCGCTCTCTGTATGTCTCGGGTTTTGATATACTGAGTTTAGACAACGCTCTCTGTATGTGTAGGGTTTTGATATAGTGAGTTTAGACATCGCTCTCTGTAGGTGTCAAGTTTTGATATAGTGAGTTTAGACATCGCTCTCTGTAGGCGTCGGGTTTTGATATAGTGAGCATAGACATCGCTCTCTGTAGGTGTCTGGTTTTGATATAGTGAGTTTAGACAACGCTCTCAGTAGGTGTAGGGTTTTGATATAGTGAGTATAGACATAGCTCTCTGTATTCCTGTGGTTTTGATATAGTGAGTATTGACATCGCTCTCTGTAGGTCTCGGGTTTTGATATAGTGAGTATAGACATAGCTCTCTATATGTCTGAAGTTTTGATATAGTGAGTATAGACATCGCTCTCAGTAGGTCTCGGGTTTTGATATAGTGAGTTTAGACATCGCTCTCTGTAGGTCTCGGGTTTTGATATGGTGAGTTTAGACATCGCTCTCTATAGGTCTTGTGTTTTGATATAGTGAGTATAGACATCGGTCTCTTTAGGTGTAGGGTTTTGATAAAGTGAGTATAGACATCGCTGTCTGTATGTCTGGGGTTTTGAAATAGTGAGTTTAGACAACGCTCTCTGTATGTCTAGGGTTTTGATATAGTGAGTTTAGACAACGCTCTCTGTAGGTTTCGGGTTTTGATATTGTGAGTTTAGACATCGCTCTCTGTATGTCTGGGATTTTGATATAGTGAGTTTAGACATCGCTCGCTGTATGTGTAGGGTTTTGTTATAGTGAGTTTAGACATCGCTCTCTGTAGGTGTCGGGTTTTGATATATTGAGTATAGACATCGCTCTCTGTATGTCTGGAGTTTTGATATATTGAGCATAGACATCCCTCTCTGTAGGTGTCGGGTTTTGATATAGTGAGTATAGACATCGCTCTCTGTATGTCTGAGGTTTTGATATAGTGAGTATAGACATCGCTCTCTGTAGGTGTAGGGTTTTGATATAGTGAGTATAGACATCGTTCTCTGTAGGTCTCGGGTTTTGATATAGTGAGTATAGACATCGCTCTCTGTAGGCGTCGGGTTTTGATATAGTGAGTTCAGATATCGCTTTCTGTAGGCGTCGGGTTTTGATATAGTAAGTATAAACATCGCTTTCTGTAGATCTCGGGTTTTGATATAGTGAGTATAGACATCGTTCTCTGTCGATCCAGGATTTTGATATACTGGGTTCAGACATCTCTCTTTGTAGGTATCTGGTTTGGTATTTTTGAGTTTAGACATCGCTCTCTGTAGGCGTCGGGTTTTGATATAGTGAGCATAGACATCGCTCTCTGTAGGTGTCTGGTTTTGATATAGTGAGTTTAGACATCGCTCTCTGTAGGCGTCGGGTTTTGATATAGTGAGCATAGACATCGCTCTCTGTAGGTGTCTGGTTTTGATATAGTGAGTTTAGACAACGCTCTCAGTAGGTGTAGGGTTTTGATATAGTGAGTATAGACATAGCTCTCTGTATTCCTGTGGTTTTGATATAGTGAGTATAGACATCGCTCTCTGTAGGTCTCGGGTTTTGATATAGTGAGTATAGACATAGCTCTCTATATGTCTGAAGTTTTGATATAGTGAGTATAGACATCGCTCTCAGTAGGTCTCGGGTTTTGATATAGTGAGTTTAGACATCGCTCTCTGTAGGTCTCGGGTTTTGATATGGTGAGTTTAGACATCGCTCTCTATAGGTCTTGTGTTTTGATATAGTGAGTATAGACATCGGTCTCTTTAGGTGTAGGGTTTTGATAAAGTGAGTATAGACATCGCTGTCTGTATGTCTGGGGTTTTGAAATAGTGAGTTTAGACAACGCTCTCTGTATGTGTAGGGTTTTGATATAGTGAGTTTAGACAACGCTCTCTGTAGGTTTCGGGTTTTGATATTGTGAGTTTAGACATCGCTCTCTGTATGTCTGGGATTTTGATATAGTGAGTTTAGACATCGCTCGCTGTATGTGTAGGGTTTTGTTATAGTGAGTTTAGACATCGCTCTCTGTAGGTGTCGGGTTTTGATATATTGAGTATAGACATCGCTCTCTGTATGTCTGGAGTTTTGATATATTGAGCATAGACATCCCTCTCTGTAGGTGTCGGGTTTTGATATAGTGAGTATAGACATCGCTCTCTGTATGTCTGAGGTTTTGATATAGTGAGTATAGACATCGCTCTCTGTAGGTGTAGGGTTTTGATATAGTGAGTATAGACATCGTTCTCTGTAGGTCTCGGGTTTTGATATAGTGAGTATAGACATCGCTCTCTGTAGGCGTCGGGTTTTGATATAGTGAGTTCAGATATCGCTTTCTGTAGGCGTCGGGTTTTGATATAGTAAGTATAAACATCGCTTTCTGTAGATCTCGGGTTTTGATATAGTGAGTATAGACATCGTTCTCTGTCGATCCAGGATTTTGATATACTGGGTTCAGACATCTCTCTTTGTAGGTATCTGGTTTGGTATTTTTGAGTTTAGACATCGCTCTCTGTAGGTCTCGGGTTTTGATATAGTGAGTTCAGAAATTGCTTTCTGTAGGTTTCGGGTTTTCATATTGTGAGTTTATACATTGCTCTCTGTAGGTGTCGGATTTTGATATAGTAAGTATAGATATCGGTCACTGTAGGTCTCGGGTTTTGATATAGTGAGTTTAGACATCGCTCTCTTTAGGTTTCGGGGTTTGATATTGTGAGTTTAGACATGTAGGTGTCGGATTTTGATATAGTTAGTATTCATATCGGTCACTGTAGGTCTCGGGTTTGCTATAGTGAGTTTAAACATCGGTCTCTGTAGGTGTCGGATTTTGATATACTTATTAAGTATAGATATCGGTCACTGTAGGTCTCCAGTTTTGATAAATTGAGTTTTTACATCGCTCTCTGTAGGTATCTGGTTTTGACATTGTGAGTATAGACATCACTCTCTATAGGTGTCGGATTTTGATATAGTAAGAATTGATATCGGTCACTGTATGTGTCGGGTTTTGATATAGTGAGTTTAGACATCGCTCTCTGAAGGTGTCGGGTTTTGATATAGTGAGCATAGACATTACTTTCTGTAAGTGTCGCATTTTGATATAGTGAGTATAGATTTCGCTCTCTTTAGGTGTCGGGTTTTGATATTATGGCCATTAATACCACGTTCTCTGGGTCTTTGGTTCGGATGTAGCGGGTGGTAAGGCATGAGTCTTTGGTCTGTCAATGAGGTTATTGTTTATTTATACTTTTATAAATTATTGTTTTGTGAATAATTCTGGGCCGGGTTTAAGGCCAGTTCAACAACGGTTTAAACCTAAAACCATATGCATTGACCATTCAAAGTTTATGACCCCAGTTTGATTTGTATGTGCGTATTTACTTCCTTTGTTTCAGCCATAAAGGGTATTTAGGAATATTTAGTGGTATTTTCCATTTCCACAGAAAACTCACAAAGTAAATGGCGTGTTTTATCTCGAATTATTATAATTTGTTATTTATATTATTAAATGCAAACAAAATGAATTTAAAATGACGCTCTGAACAGACTTTCTTTAAAAAAATTCCCACAAGAGCCGCTGGTCGGTTAAAACGTCCCTTTTTTATCCACAATCATGGTGGGCCGCCATTTTTATTACGAGCTAATTTTGATTGACTTACTTTTGATTCAAAGATTAACTTACACTTAAAACTCAACTGGATAATTGATTAAACCGGTTTCGCACTTAAATCGATTGAAAATACGTACCAAGATTTGTACTGCGTTTTGTTACGTACTCGCCCGAATTTTAATGCGTTTTTTATTTTTTCAAAGCTTAAATGCGCAGATACGCCTCTTATCTGGAGCTCTGCATGAAGGTTTCTCTCCTGCTGGTTCATCTGACGTTTCGCTGTATGGCGCACCAAAAGGGTCGAAACTTTAACTTCTGCTGCTGCAGAAAAAAATGCTGCTCGAGCCGCATTTAAATGCAGCTCGAGCAGCAAATTACTGCTCGTGCAGCATCTAGATGCTGCTCGGGCAGCAATTTGCTGCTCGAGAAGCATTTTTTCTGCTGCAGCAGTAAAATCCTGCTCGACCAGCATTTATTTTTAGATTATGGCATCAGCCAATCAGAATCAGATTACACATAGGCATGAATCATGTAACGTTGGAGTAATTGATCAACCAAATTTGCATGTTCCTACATGACTTATAGATTTTAAAGTTTAATTATTTTTTTATGAACAACTACGAAAAAAGGGAAGAGGATTTAATAAAAATGTATTAAAACACAGATTATGAGTTTGTTGCAGTTTTTCTAAAGTTATTGTCAGGTCTATTTTCTTTCCGTAGAGGTAGCTTATGTCGTCCGTTTGTAAGCTCAAATGTGATTGGCTGACGGGTTCAAGGGCTTATAATAAAAATAAATGCTGGTCGAGAAGTATTTTTTTGCTGCAGCAAAAAAAAATAATGCTCTGGCAGGAGTTTTGCTGGTCGAGCAGCATCTAGATACTGCTCGAGCAGCAAATATGCTGCTCGAGCAGTAATTTGCTGCTCGAACAGCATTTAAATGCTGCTCGAGCAGCATTTTTTTCTGCTGCAGCAGAAGTTAAAGTTTCGACCCCTTTGGTGCGCCATATCGCTGTATGTTTGTCTGACTTAGCAGGTATATTAGCGCTGCGTTATGTGCATGTCGGGTATTTATATATATGGTCCATGGGCACCAATTATTTCAATTGAATACACTACAGTCCCTTTCAACTGATGATATATAGAGATAAATATGCCGTGTGCTTTTTCCTAGACGTGTTTGACCGAGTTGTGAATCAAAAAATAATATTAACTATCAATATACAATTGTGCATCGATGACTTACTGTTTATTGAACAATTCAGTTTTAATCGACACATGGTTGTGGGCTACTTACAATTTATGTTCTCGATTGAACAAAATACTGTAAAATTAAAATATTTTATGAGTTTGTATTAATGTGAATGGGCGCAATAAGGAAGCAAATATTGCTACGGAAACAGTGTCGATGAACTTGTAGTTAACTATTTGATGCCTGTTTAAACTTTCTTTAAAACTTAAATTTTTTAATTGCAATTGAACAATGTAAAGTTTCAAAATTAATTTGGATACGCGGCCACAGAATAATCAATATAAAGCGAACACAAAATGCCAGCTTAAAATCGTTGATATCTTGATATTCTCCTTTTTAAATGTAAATCCTCAAAGTACTCAAGACCGAAATCAAGCATAATTTGACACTAGAAACTTCCTGATCGTCAAGAGCTGTTTTTACGTGGACATTGATTGCTTAAATAATACTGAAGATAAGTGTTCACTCTAATATGTAATAAGAACAATAAGAGGCAGCGATAATTTACATCCCTCTGTGGTGATGAGATACCGGGATAAACACATAGATATTGAAAATTAGGTTCAAGCATCCACTTGAGATTCTTAATATAGAATGAGCGCGGAAGAAAATACATTTTCACTTAGTGTATCTTATGGGAAGATGTCCGTGTTCAGTCGCTTTATTAATCATTAAATGCAAACATTTAAACACCCATGTGTACATATTCCGGAGATATCCGCCGATTGCAATCACACAACTGCGTATCATAGCATCGAAACCTTCCCTCGCTATCATAAAACATAAAAGGTAGGTTACTTTCACACTGTGGGTAATTAATGAACAACAATCAATGATACATTTAGTTGTGTGGCCTAAATTAATATAAGTTTACATTTGATACTTTTTCTAGGAATGAAACATATGGTGCATTAAATGTTCTAAAAAATATTGAGTCGATAAACCTTAGACTATACATTAGACTGACGTGTGAAAAGTCCTTAGATCTACCTTTTTTGGAATGTTTGTTTAATTAAAACAAATTCCTACTATAACACTGGTATGCATATATATATTTTTGTAAGTTGAAGGTAGAAGTAATGAAGTTGTAAAAGCACCACCGATATGAGGGTGTTGGAGGAATATTTTTGGTTCCATTTGTCCGGTCAGTCTTAACCTCTGCTTCGATTCTTTTCTGGAGTATACTTCCCCTAAACATTGAATGATCACCTTTACATTTCACCCAATAACCAAACGGCTCCCTTCAAGATTTATATCCAACCTTGAGGTGAGATAAACACTAATAGAGAACTTTATCATCAAAACAGTGCTTATCTGTCCTTTAATTTTGCCATTTATGAATTTGCCAAACATTTCACATATATTATACTGTTATTTAAATGTTAGAAGCATGTGTTAGAAGCACATTTACCATCAATATAAATGTCAATTACAAAACTTTTATTGTACAGCACAACGTTTCCATCATCAACATGCACCATGGCTTGAAGGCTTTCTAGTATGTTGTCATTGTTGCCACCCGCAAGAACATCATGGCTGCTTTCAATGTCAGACTTGACGTAATAATTAGGAATTTCATATCAAAATATGGCTCATCGGCTCTATAACATGAATATGTATTCAAAGTGTACCATATTATGTTTAGTGTTATACGAATGGACCATTATATAACCTTAAAGGTTAAAGTAGATGAGTTAGGTCAAAATTACGATTTATTCTCAATACATAGCATCAGCGCTTTTACCAAGCCATCTGTTTGATGATGCTAAAATAACGCATTTCAACTGTATCAGTTAGTCCTGGAGCAAAATGAACCATATGGCTAACTTCAAGTTTAAGATCGTGCCTATATGTAAATTGTCAAACGACAGAATATTTTTTATAAGGCATGTACTTTTTATAACTGCATTTGAAGATGATGAAATAACACGGCACACATTTGATACTATACAAGCATTTTAGTCTACAAGAACCCCATCAATCTTCAACATTAATCTTCAAAATAGTAATCATTACTACGTAAAACATCATACTTGGAGATCAAAAGTAAAAGTGCAGCATTGCTTGTGAAGGCTTTATGTCTGTTTCAAAGCGTCAAGCGGGGGCATTTATTACTGTTCATAGTATTGTTATTTGCTCAGGCCTAGTGCAAATCAGGGCTTGGGAAGTCTTAGATTAGTTCCAATACTCAGCGCTGACGTTTTTATACTTCCAACAGTGCGCTTTATGACGTTTTGGGGGAAAAACCAGGAGTTATCACAAATTGTCAAAATATAATCCCTCAACTATCCTCGTCTATTTTGTGGAATGATTTTCCTCAAAATTGCATTTAATCCGATATGTAATAGTATTGTACAATTATATGTCACATACATAACTGCATTTGATGAGGGAAATATGTTTGAGATTACAAACACGTTTTTGGTCTAATTTATGTTTGTCCTACAAAATTCGATAAAGCAGCTTAAACTTATTATATATTGGTTACATAGCAATTAAAACTACATACGTGTAACGAACGTGTTATAGAAACTGTGTGTAGTGATTCCCACAGTCTCTCCTCCATCTGGCCCACCGCTGTGCTTGAAGTCAGGTTTTGTTCTTGCTACTAAATGCATTTTAGCTATTGTGGAAAGGTAACTTCTTGCTCTGTGCTCATCGTACTTTGCTCCTTTCAATAAACTCATTTACAATTTTAATGCTGACCTCATATAACATTTGCTGTAATAAGGGTCTAAGGAGTTATATATATATATAACTATGTTATGTTTATGAATGTTTAATTGTTTTTATTTGTCTTTAACATCATTTGAATATATACATTTATTTGCGAAATGTATTGGATATTCAAAAATAATATTTTTCTGGATATATTTAAGAATGGCTAAATCGCGTATTTTAATTTCATTAAATGGTTTATAATAACACAATAATTCAATTAACGCGTAGGCTAAATTTGCGAAATTGATGTAATTATTTGCAAATGTACCATTCTAAAAAAACTTATTGGGTAAGTCTTTGCTTACAGATAGCATTTAATATGGCGTTAAATTGGCTAAATAGTCGGAGATGGTCTCACTGAGGGTAATTAATTATAAAATTGTATCCACCCATTTAATCGTTTGTGTATGTTTTTGACGGAAAATGTTTAATTCATCTAGGAGTTTACGTTTCGTGAGATATAAGAAACGCGATGGGTCTTGATTATTTTTCCCTAATATGTGTACATATTTACGTTATGAATTTATTTTCCATTCATGATTTTCATTCATCGTATTGCCAAGCATGATATCGCGTTTGCTCGAAGTGGTGTCAACTGTGAATACTTTTGAATTATAAGCCTTGAGATAGATCCCTGCTTGGTGTACTTCAATAGGGTTTTTCATTGTAATACATGTTTGTATTTTAATACAGCATGTATTACATTGTGTGCCAAATAATATGATGCACACGCATAACGATATTCAGCCATAAAGGCATACCACATATAGTTGATATAACTTATTTTTTCGACTACTTTTACTGCGACAGATCAATTGTTATAATTGAGATATGTCTATATAAATATGACATTACGTAAATCAGCTTTAAAAGGGGTATTTCATCGAAATGGAGTCTACGTTTTTGTTTCGTCAAAAGAACGTCAAATATAAACCAACATTGGATGTTATTGCAATTTAATGAAAAGAAGGAATATAAAATGATAAATTAATATCATATACATTGTACGTCAGTGCAATTTAAAAATATATATCAGGAATGCGTATACCGTTTTGGAATATATTGCAAATTGTTGAAATCACAATGCGCGGTTTATTAATTGAAAACTCTCACACAAAGTACAAAATGCAAATACTTTGTGTTCCTTGAGCTTCTCTAGCAACGTTCGACTACTAACCGGTAGACAATGTACGTGTATTGGCAAATGGACGCAATAATAATTGCTCAAAAACTCATTGTTTATTATATAAGCGTTTGAGGGTATAATAAACATATCAACACGAGGAAAGTGGCTGACAGTACTATTCAAAGTGCACACAATTGTATACCCCGAATCAAGCTTAATGGTATTTATAATATTCTACCAAATGATCATGTTGTAATTTTAATCCCAGACTAGTCATAGATGAAGACTTTAATTGAAAACTAAAATGCGCGTTAGCATACATTTATTTTATACAATTTAATAAGCAATTAGCGTTTCCGATTATTAGGCAAAAAACAGATAATCCATTGTGTGAATACGTTTTTTTTGTCACTGTGACCTTAACCTTTGACCTAGTGACCTGAAAATCAATAGGGGTCATCTGCCAGTCATGATCAATGTACCTATGAAGTTTCATGATCCTAGGCCTAATTATTTTTTAGTTATCATCAGAAAACCATTTTACTGTTTCGAGTCACTGTGACCATGACCTTTAACCTAGTGACCTGAAAATTGATACGGGTCATCTGCCAATCATGATCAATGTACCTATGAAGTTTTATGATCCTAGGCGTAATCATTCTTGAGTTATCATCCGGAAACCATTTTACTGTTTCGAGTCACTGTGACCTTGACCTTTGACCTAGTGACCTGAAAATCAATAGGGGTCATCTATCGGTTATGATCAAAGTTCCTATGAAGTTTCATGATCCTAGACGTAAGCATTCTTGAGTTATCATCTGGAAACCATTTTACTGTTTCGAGTCACTGTGACTTTGACCTTTGACCTAGTGACCTGAAAATCAATCCGGGTCATCTGCCAGTCATGATCAAAGTTCCTATGAAGTTTCATGATCCTAGACGTAAGCATTCTTGAGTAATCATCCGGAAACCATTTTACTGTTTCAAGTCACTGTGACCTTGACCTTTGACCTTGCGACCTGAAAATCAATTAGGGTCATCTGCCAGTTATGATTAATGTTCCTATGAAGTTTAATGATCCTAGGCCTAAGCATTATTGAGGTATCATCCGGACACCATTTTACTGTTTCGAGTCAATGTGACCTTGACCTTTGACCTAGTGACCTGAAAATCAATAGGGGCCATCTGCCTGTCATGATCAATGTACCTATGAAGTTTCATTATCCTAGGCGTAAGCATTATTGAGTTATCATCTTGAAACAATTTGACTATTTCAAGTCACTGTGACCTTAAAATTGACTTAGTAACCTGAAAATCAACATGGGTCATCTGCCAGTCATGATCAAAGTACCTATGAAGTTTCACGATCCTAGGCCTAACCGTTCTTGAGTTATCATCCGGAAACCATTTTACTATTTCAAGTCACTGTGACCTTGACCTTTGACCTAGTGACCTGAAATTCAATAGGGGTCATCTGCCAGTCATGATCAATGTACCTATGAAGTTTAATGATCCTTGGCCTAAGCGTTCTTGAGTTATCATCCGGAAACCATCTAGTGGACGGACCGACGGACCGACCGACCGACATGTGCAAAACAATATACCCCCTTTTCTTCGAAGGGGGCATAAAAAAGTCTGATAAAGAGAGAAAACTCAAAATCAAAATGTGCATTGTAACTAATAGTTCATATTAACATAGTTGTAAAATAAAATCTATTTTTAGTTGTGGCGACCTTGACCTTGGAGATATTGACGTAATCTTTTCGTGCGACACACCGTCCAATAATGGTGAACAAATGTGCCAAGTGATTTTAAAATGTCACAATGAATGAGATAGTAATGACCTGGACAAGCTCATTTATGGCCATGTTTGACCTTCAAACTCAAATTGTGACCTTGACCTTGGAGATATCGACGTGATTCTTTCGCGCGACACACCGTCTTATGATGGTGAACAAATGTGCAAAATGATTTTAAAATCTCACAATGAATCACAAAATAATGGCCTGGACAAGCTCATTTATGGCTATTTTTGACGTTCAAACTCAAATTGTGACCTTGACCTTAGAGATATCGACGTAATTCAGTCGCGCGACACCCCGTCTAATGATGGTGAACAGATGTGCCAAATGATTTCAAAGTCTGACAATGAACGACAAAGTTATGGCCCGGACAAGCTCATTTATGGCCATGTTTGACCTTCAAACTTAAATTGTTACCTTGACCTTGGAGATATCGACGTAATTCTTTCGCGCGACACACCGTCTAATGATGGTAAACAAATGTGCCAAATGATATTAAAATCTGACAATGAACCACAGAGTTATGGCCCGGACAAGCTTGTTCCGCCCGCCAGCCCGCCGCCATTCGCCAATCTAATAGCCATTTTTTTCTTCGAAAAACCTGGTTAAAAACCATTAAACCATATAAGCTACCAACACACACAATTTGAATAAAATACCTGAATACAAGCAAAAAAGTTTTTGATTGCATGTGCCCTATATTAATTTCTACTTAACTGAGCTAAAGCTGACACAAAAATATATTCTCAAATTTTTGCACAGGGGTAACATTGATTTGAAAATTTAGGCACATGGACTCTTTTCTCTGTGCCCAATGGTCTTAGACCGAATCCTGAATATATAGTGGTTTATATTATAAAAATAACAATCCTTGTCAACAATATCACTACATGTATCATTTGTACCTCAAACCTAAATCTATACATCAGAGATAACTTCATCGAATATTTTTTATACATATTTTTATTAACATAATCTGAAAGTTTCTTAACATACTAACAACCCTTGGAATAGGCATTTCTAAAAAATTCCAATAATGATCAAAGACATACATGAGGGCCATGATGGGTCTTAAGCACTCTGACATCAATTTACTGACATGACCAGGTGATCAAGTTTTTTACCACACTTGAACCAGATTCAAACGTGGCCTTCGTGTGTTGTGTGTCATAAACATTTGCCTTCTAAACATCTTAAAGGCAACATTTATTGTTCAATCTTCACGAAACTTGCTCAGAACATTCACCCCAAAGTGACCCTAGCCAAGCTTGAAACTGAATCAGTGAGGTAAAATAGCTAGATTTCTGGGTCAAATTAAAGATCTCAGCTCATTTATCATTAGAACAAATGTTCTAACCATGATTCAAATAGATTGGGCTACAAATGTGTCTTCCAGAGTGTAACAAGGTTTCACTATAACCATAGAGCAGGTCTTGCTCTGTCATTGGCAAATTAAGCCAATGGCTACATTTTAAACAAGGGCACCGCCTTGCGGGTGCAGACCGCTCATCTTTTTTTCTTTTTAAAGGTGTACGGACCTATCTCAATTTGATCACAAAGGAGGTAGGGGTGGAGCGGAGAGCGGTGTATAGTGTGGGGGTGTGGTCATGTATTACATTATCTTCCAAAAATTGCGAAAAAATGCAAAAAAAAATGTTGTTTTTTTTGGGGTGGGGGGATTCTTGGGTGGGATGGTTGGACGGTATTTCAAAAATAAAGTAATACAAATAGAAAAATTGTGTTTTTTAATCATGTTTTAAAAAAACAAGAGATGTGTTTGTCAGAAACACAATGGCATGCCCCCTATTGCGCCGCTTTGAATATTTTTTTTTACCTTTGACCTTGAAGGATTACCTGGACCTTGAACTTCCACCACTCAAAATGTGCATCTTAATGAGAAGGCCGCTTTAAAATATTATTTGTTTGACCTTTGACCTTGAAGGATGACCTTGACCTTGAAGGATGACCTTAACCTTGAACTTCCACCACTCATAATGTGCAGCTTCATGATAACGCCGCTTTGAATTTTTTTTTTACCTTTGACCTTGAAGGATGACCTTGACCTTGAACTTCCACCAATCTAAATGTGCAGCTTCATGAGAACGCCGCTTGGAATCTTTTTTTTTGACCTTTGATCTTGAAGGATGACCTTGACCTTGAACTTCCACCACTCAAAATGTGCAGCTTCATGACAACGCCGCGTTGAATTTTTTTTATTATTTTTTTTTACCTTGTGGGATGACCTCGACCTTGAACTTCCACCACTCAAAATGTGCAGCTTCATGATAACGCCGGTTTGAATTTTTTTGTTTTGTTTGACCTTTGACCTTGAAGGATGACCTTGACCTTGAAGGATGACATTGACCTTGAACCTACACAACTCAAAATGAGCAGCTTCATGATAACGCCGCTTTGAATGATTTTTTTCGACCTGTGACCTTCAAGGAAGACCTTTGCCTTGAAGAATGACCTTGAACTTCCACCACTCAAAATGTGCAGCTTCTTGATAACGCCGCTTTGAATTTATTGTTTTGTTTTTTGACCTTTAACCTTGACGGATGACCTTGACCTTGAAGGATGACCTTTAACTTCCACCACTCAAAATGTGCAGCTTCATGAGAACGCCGCTTTGAATTAAAAAAAATGACCTTGAAGGATGACCTTGAAGGATTACCTTGACCTTGAACTTCCGCCACTTAAAATGTGTAGCTTCATGAGATGCACATGTATGCCAAATATCAAGTTGCTATCTTCAATATTAAAAAAGTTATGGCCAAGGTTAAAGTTTTCGGACGGACAGACGCCATATATTTGACATTTGACCTTAAAGGATGACCTTCACCTTCACCTTTCACCACTCAAAATGTTCAGCTCTATGAGATACACATGCATGCAAAATATCATGTTGCTATCTTCAATATTGAAAAAGTTATGGTCAATGTTAAAGTTTTCGGACGGACAGACACCATAAATTTGACATTTGACCTTGAAGGATGACCTTTACCTTTCACCACTCAAAATTTGCAGCTCCATGAGATACACATGCATGCCAATAATCAAGTTGCTATCATCAATAGTGAAAATGGTATGGCCAATGTTTAAGTTTTCGGACGGACGGACAGACGCCATATATTAGACAGTTGACCTTGAAAGATGACCTTGACCTTCACCTTTCACCACTCAAAATGTGAAGCTCTAGGAGATGCACATGCATGCCAAATATCAAGTTGCTATGTTAAATATTGAAAAAGTTATGACCATTAAAGTGTTTGGAAGGACGGACAGAGTGACATACTGACTGACGGACAAATCAACTGCTATATGCCACCTTACCGGGGGCATAAACATGTAAGCAAGATTAGTGTGTTGAAATATCGTTGTGTTTTTAGGTTGCATGCAAAGGATAACGTCGGTAGGCTGCCATTTAGGTAAATTTAATGTGTTTTTGAAGTTTATTCATCACTTTCCTTACTTGGAAACGAACGACGTCTGTTTAGTGCTACACACAAAATCTGTAAGCAAAACTGCGATTGTGTTTATGAAGGGGCGAAAATGTACTCACAGAGCTGCCATAGCAACTATTATCAAACTCAATGTCTCTGGGAGTACATTTATATGGACTACTGACCGTTCAGAAGTAATAATTTTTGGCTATTTTCGAGGCATATTTCTTCAAAACGGCTTGTGATAAACAAAAATCGCCATGAACAATCAAGAACTTCCACCGTGTTTATTGGTTACACTCTTAAACCTCAGCCAACAATACTAGCTATGTGGGTGGGGAAATATAAATGTTCCTGATTTCTCAAAAGCAACGGACTGACTTCATACATATACTAAAAGAGGCATAACAAAAATTTAAGATATTCCTTCTACGAACTAAAAACTTTTCAAAAATAATTATTTGAATGGGTTTCGGTGTAAAATACATTAAAATCCATACTTTTGACTTTTGTGTCCGAATAACGTTACAACACGAGAACAAGCGAGATCCAAAACCCTACTACGATGGATATTTTACACTAATAAACTTTTCAAACAGAAATAACGCAAAGATATCTTGATAAAATATTTATTAATAAACATATCTGTCATTGCGTAAAACTGTAATGTCTAGTTATATATACTAAAGGTTTACTTATAAATTTAAAGTCATTTAATAATGTACACGTCGATATACTTTTTTAAGTTTAAATTGAAAAGTCTCTTAGATCTTCATTAGCGAATCATTGTTAACATTTCAGGCTGATGTTTATTTATTGAAAAGGACATACCTGATTTTGACTTAATGACATTCGTTTAGTTTCGTTTATTCAGTCTCTGATTCAAGGCCACCGGTCCATAACAAAATGCATATACATAAACTTGAATATAAACATAGACATACATACATTTATAATTGTTACCTGACAGAGGGAGAACAAGAAAAAATATGTTTTATATAACTTAACAATGGTTCGAATGAAAACAAAGTGGTGTACAAAGTTGACATACAACGATAAGTGTACTATTTATTGATCATAAGTATTACTTGTCTTCATTATATTAATACTATCTTCTCATTATATTATTTATCAGCTTACAAACAGCTAGAATTTCATAATTTCTTCCAGAGTTTAGTAAATTGTAAAATCTATTAACTAATAACTGTAAAATGATTGGGTTGTATATTAGGCAGATAGAATGATCGTATTTCTGAGTACTTTTTTACAATCAAATAAAACATGATGCTCATCCTCAACAACAACAATATATTGTGGTTAAAACAGTTAGTACATAACCACTCAGCTCTTAATATACCAACGCGTCTTCCTGTTTCAAATGCAAATGTGTGACTAGAGCATTGAAATTTGGCATATATATTTCGAAGAAAAAAAGGCAAGGCCATTAATAAATATATACTATTTCGTATTTAATATTTCCTACGTTAATATAAATTTAAATTTATTATTACACATCTATAGCCGCAAAGGTAGTTAGTGATTTTCCGTGAAATAGTTCAAGAGATATTCTTTAGTGAAACTTTGAAAGAAGTCAGGCCGAATTAGACTATTTAAAAGTACATATATGTTTACGGCTTAAACTTAATTTGTGTTGTGATAAATTCTTCTGATGTAAGTATCGTTTTAAAGGTAATAGATATAAAAATGTACTGGTTACTACTAGACCTTTTTTTATTTTAACGCGTTAATTAAGTCTCGGAGATATTCAAAAGCGTATTCTTGTAAGATTTCAAGTTAACGCAAATTTTCTAATTAAAAAGAACATATATGGCTTTGAACTCCACTATACTATATCTGAATAAACATTTCATATTTAAATATAAATTCAGGTGTAATATAAACAGCTATAGCAAAAACAGAATTAAGCGATGTATCTGAATTAGTTCAGATGATATTTAGTAGAGGAACTGCACGATTTCGAGTCAAGACAGGCTTTTGTTATTGAAAAGTTCATGTGCCTTTGCATGAAACTGTAATTTTATTGATGTTTTTAATTAAGTATTATTGTAAAATTAATATGCAAAAATCTAAAATGCTGAACCTAAATTGGTGATATTATATTAGACTGTTCCGGCGATATTTTCTATATTTCCTAAATTGATATTTTTCTTTCATAGATTTTCCAAATAATAACGTGTAAATTTTATTTGAAATAGTTAACTGATGTTATGTTATGTAAACTAATACATTGATTTAACTTCACTTATTCCGTACAAATAATACTAACAATACACATATTGAATACACATTTGCGATAGAGGCGCAAACGCATTTTCTCCAAGGCAAACCATGTCACCATTCTGATATGTAGGAACCTTAACTGATATGCCCGAGACACCACATGCATACACGCGTGTAGATAAGATTATCACGATAAGACGATGCGCGTCACATCATCGATTGACTGAAATCTAAGATCTATAAATGCACAATAATAAAAACATCCCAAAAGTTTCTAGATAGAATGTACAGAATGTTTCTTTACGACTTTAGCATATACAGCTTATCGTCACAGCAATATGAATATATATCTTGCTGAAATCTCGAGTGCCGCAAATCGGATTAACCGAACCTTTTAATTCTAAAATGAAAAAAACTATTTTAAGATTTTAAAATGCGCAGGCTTTGCTTCTTTTGCATGGCACCCGAATTTTTTCAACAAAGAGGCATAGTTCAATTCATTTTTGCTATGCCTACATCATTTAGGACATGCATGCATTTTTTTTCTCGACTACTTGCAGGAAATACCAACATCACCAAGAATCATCGTCGGAAACCCACGTTAATTCAAATGCTATGCTTTTTGATCGACAGTAAAAAGTTAGGTAGCAAACGTATCCAAGAGAATACATATCCATTTGATTGGTTCCATGTAATATTCTGTACTAAAATTAAAGCAAATAAAATATACTTCATTAAACAGTAATATACAGTATACATATAACAATCCGCTTTCATCATATTTACCGTAATCTGATGAAATAATAAACATTTGTATATAGACTTTATAAGGAAGAGTATTTTAAAATATTGGTTATTATTTGGCTCGTGAATATTTATGAAAACGAAATGCTATTAGGAACTTCTCTCACAGTATAAACGACTGTGTAATACGGCTGACAACAGATTAACATCAATATAATTAATATTGAAAACAGTGCTAAATCATATCAAACAATATTTACTATGATTTTATAACTAACGTATCTTCTATTGAGTCGAGATTGCAGTCGGGAGGACGCGTGTCTGTGTGTGCGTGTAAATAAACTCTGAAATACACAGACAGTTAATGAGGTCCTTGGGGGTCTGCATTATGTGAGGACGCAAAGTGTTCCAGCACTCCTACCTCATAAATAAAAGTTGTGACGAATTCTGAATTTTGGCTGATATATCCAGCAATTTACTATTTACTGAAAAATAATCAATCTTCGAATGTGTCGTAGGATGGGGGCGGAGAACAGTGAAGAACCCGATCCTTCCGAGATATGGTGACCATCAACAAAGCTCACATGCGCCGGGAGCGGATATGAATTCCAATTGCATAGATGTACAAACCCATGCGCTAACCGGACAGCTTCACACGACAAATAATGCTGCGACAACGGAATATGTACAATGTTTTCCGACGATGTTCTCAGATAGATCATCTGCGCTTTTGTTGACAGATCAATAAAAACAGTAACTAACCAACATAACAAGTTTCCATGCATACTGGAAGAATGCGTAGTATATTTATAACAACAACCGAAACCCCCAAATGCACGTCGATATTTATGGGATGATATAGTTATATACATGTAGTATTCTAATATTGCAATAATAAAAGCATCCCGATTGTTTCATTTGAGTATGCTGTAAGAGACATTCACTTTGCATGAATACAGTTTTTAAAATCCTACAAGTCAGAAAACATTGCGGCGAAAATGGATTTTTTCGTTCTTTTAATCGCATTCATTTTTGTAAATTTAATTATTTTGTTTATAATTTTTTTTTCAATTTATAAGTTTTAGGTAAAACGTTTTAAAAATCGTTTGAATGTTTAAATATACATTTAACAATCGCCTTTTGCAAGAAAAATATTTTATGTGCCACATGCAGTTTTATATTTTCTATTCACTTGAGTTTAACACGACATGCAAAATAATGGTTGCACTTTCAGAAATGCTGATATTTTTTCAACGAATTCCTTGTATTTTTACTTTTATCGTTATATGTTTTGATAAGGCTTTTGCATACGCTGTTTTAATGATGTTCTCGTTAATGCTGCTGCTGCTGATGATGATGATGTCTATAGTGGTAAACTTCACTATATTATATATAAAATTCACAATACATATTGGTGATTTATTTTGGACATCGTCAGATGCGCGCAAATTGTTCACAGTAAACCGAGTACATTTAGTTATTTAATCATTGTCGGATACTTATTCGGGATCATTCAAATACATGTACTCTGTTTGAATGCAAAGTGATATCAAACGTAGCCACGTCTGCATGCATGTGACATCCGCATCGTCGAGTTTTGATTTTAGCAATGTCGAATTCTAGAATAAAAGATAGCTTTTTGTTTGTTTTATTTATTATAATGAACACAACACGTGCTTGTAAACATATACAGTTCGTTCGTAAGAAAAACAACTTTTGAGAACAAATACATGGGATTTCCAAACGATGCAATTCTTGACGCTAAAATACACATCAATGATCGCAAAGCAGTTTTTCATATGAAATTAAACACTTCAGTTATTTATTTGGTAATACTGGCGGGAAACGTCTCCACAATATTGTAACATTATGCGGACAGAAAAACCAATCAACCAACCATTCGACAGACCGACTGTCAGTTTGAAATATAAATAACCCCGTGTCAGACTTCGTTTGCGAGAGTATTACTAAAACCAATCAAAAGAGATGTTGTACTTATATATTGATGAATCTATATTGACAGTTACTATTTTAAGCTTGGAATGTGAACTTAGGCTCGACTGGTCAGTGTCGGCTTGGGTACTACTTACATGTACCCCGGGTACTCTTAAGTTTACTTAAATTAACCCCGGGAAAATAAACAATTTAGACTGTACCCGAGTTTCATTCCTGCATAAAATGCGATGTGGTAAAACATGCTACGGAATACAAAACAAATTTATCTTTGAAAAAATCCTCAAAATGCTTTTTGAGCAGGACTTTGGATAATAAAGATGCCATTTTACAGAATATTGACATAAATATAAACATAATTAATTTGAAAAAAATATAGCCGAAAACGACCAATTTAGCGTTATAATTCTCGGGTACGTTTCAGTATACATGTATTTTCCGTACCCGGGGTACATTTAAGTATACTTAAGAGTACCCGGGGTATATTTGAGTAGTACCCGAGCCGACAATGACCAATTCAGCTGAACTTAGTCTTCTGTTAATCTTCAAAGAATGTGAAAAGTTCAATCTTGATGTGTTTACAACAGTTGTATTAGTGGGAATGCTAAACTATAACGGCTCCTGGTGAATTAGTAGTGACTGTGACCTACACGAATGTCAACCTCGACTTACTGTCGATCCTCAAAGAATCATCAAAGAATATTATACATTCAATGCTACTGTATCAATTACATTTGTATTCATTTTCAAGCAAGGTTGTTAAACAAAGACCGTGCAAACCCTTTAATAAAACTTCTTTTCATTAATTCTTTCTTCGTGTCAGATTACTATCACATCTATCAATATATAATGAAACAAGATATGTGTTTGTCAGAAATACTGACTCTGACATGTCCCCTTCTGCGCCGCTTTGACGCTATATATTTGACCTTCGACCTTGAAGGATGACCTTGACCTTTCACCACTAAAAATGTGCAGCTCCATGAGATACACATGCATGCCAAATATGAAGTTGCTATCTTCAATATTGCAAAGTTATGGCAAAATGTTTAAGTTTGGGCAAACAAACCAATCAACCAACCAACAAAACAACATACAGGGCAAAAACAATATGTCCCCCGCTATTTGCTCGTTAGGGAATACATTTTTGGTCACCAACTGCCATATTGGGACACATTGATCTCGACATTGCCTGCAATGAAGTTCACTAGCTATGAGTCATTAAACAATGCTTAGATCAACAAAGCTTGTTGTTTCATTAACATCACAAAATAAGGTTAGGTCATTTCTATGTGATGTTCTCGAACATGTGTAGGTTCAATAGCGAAGATTTCGTTGGCTCAATTACTGATTTGTTAAAATCAACTGGACGCTTTAATTTAAACTTATTCGCATCACAAAAAATATAGAACAATTCATTACAATGGTATAAGAAAAAAGATCTTAGATAATTAAATAAAAAAATAACGATTTACTAGAGCTACATCAAGTAATGTTAAAATTTGATTTGCAACCATTTAACATTTGGATTATATGTAACCATCATGCGTATATCTCATGGTCTATTACCAAATTAGTCACCATAGATACAGCAACACTATGACGGAAAACACTTAAAGCAGACTCAAACATTCCTGATTTGTTTTCTTAAGTTCGAAATTGTTCAAATGATTATAATGTCTCGATGGTATTGATAGTCCAGGTAGTCGATGGTATTGATAGTCCAGGTAGTCGATGGTATTGATAGTCCAGGTAGTCGATGGTATTGATAGTCCAGGTAGTCGATGGTTTTGATAGTCCAGGTAGAGATCTGAAAATTTCGGGATCGCTTCCCAGTCTGGGAGCATTATCAAACTCTTTTGTTATATAACCAAATACTAGATTTCACCGGAATACTTTCTGAACAAGACATGAAATCAAGCTTCTTTATTATTATTGAAGTAGAGCTAAAGCTTAAGTTTTTAAGAATAAACAAAAACGACCATATTTGTAGATGTATGAACTATTTGATAAAAAGTGGATGGGATTGATGTCAAAAAAATTAGTCCAACCTTTTCTCCATTTGTAGTTGTGTGAAGTACCATACGGCGTGACATATGCACGTTATTTCTCTGTGGTAATAATTAAACTAGCTGAGGTATAGTCGTTTCTGGCATTAGCGGCGGAACCGTGCGGGGCTTCGAGGAACAGTTTCATAAGTCTCGAACCCTGTTCGTATATTTAATATCAAGGTCCGTGGTTTCCTTGTTGCATCTCTCACGCATGCGTATAGATTTTTTTTTGCATCCTATAAACGACTTAAATACGACGGTGTAAACTGCAGATTTATTTAAGTATGGTGCACGTGCTAAGTCTTGAGGACACAGATAGTAGATGGATTTTAAAGGGATTTGCAGATTTAATGAGGGTCTATGGGTAATTCATCCATGTAATGAGGAGTCCGTTACATAAAGATCACTAGGACTACACATCATTCGTAGAGCCCCACAAATGAATTACCAGCTGAATTTATTTAGAAAATTATAATTTATGCGCAACCAAATAATTTAAGTTTTTTTATTTTTTGCAAGAAAGAAAGCAGTTATTTAAGGACAATAATCCCTGAAGGCTTAAGCAGAAAATCATATATAGATTTGTTTCCCTTGTATTTAAAGTTTGCATGTAAAATGTCGATATTTTTGTGTGTCTGAATGTGTGATGCTAAAATATTTTCCATAGGTTAGAATGTTAAGACGGTGACGCTAGACAGATCATAAATGAAACAGTTTCTTATTGCTTAAGACGACAAAGCGATTCATTTAAATAACATGTTAGCGTTCATACAGTTAAAACATCAATTTGGTGAGACCCTTAAAAAATCTTCCCGGTCGCACAATAACATTTAAAACGAGTCTTGTATGTGCACTTACATAAAAAAACTTATATGTAGCACTATTGACAGACGTTGTATTAATACTGCATATCAAATTTGCATCGAAGGGGGCTTGTTAGTTTTGCAAAACTTAGCAAACATACAGATAAATGTATAATATGTCAAGTGTACTAAAACACAGTTTATGATACTTTATTCTGATCGATCAGGTTCTGGTGGATATATTGAATATATATCCATAGCGTTCTGTCTCCGGCTCATTTATGGCGGGATAATAGACATAAGGGTCTGTTTTCAAAGGTTTTAACAAGTGCAGTATACAGATACAGGTTTATGTTGATCTCGGGTTCGGAATTAGTGGATACAGAAACTGTTTTATGCAGGTCTCTGGTTTTGATATAAACGGTTAAAGACAACACGTTCTTGAGGGTCTCGGGTGCTGATGCAGCGGGTATAGACATAGATGTCCTAACCTATATAAGCACCACGTTTTTTGGGTCTCTGGTTGGGAATTGTGTAGCCGTTCAGATCTATGATTTGTCTAACAGGTTAATGTTTATTGAACCTTAAATGTTTTGTGAATAGTTTTGAGTCAACTGTGAGGTTTGGAGCTCCTTTAAAAACGTTTTCAAGCCCAATCATATTCATTGGACGTTCCAAGTTGACCACAGTTTATTTCATTTTTTGTGTGTTTGTTGTTTACATGCGTGTATTGTCTCGTAAGTCTGTTTTGAAAATCACTGTTTGGGAATTGGTTTATCGTCATTAATTAAGAAATCACATGATATACTAATCTTTTTTCCTGCTAGTGCATCCGACGACCCACTTTGTATCTGACATAGCAGGTATTTAGGTACTGCGGTGTGTGGGTGTGGGCTCTTAAATATTTGGTCCAGGTACTCAATTTATTAAAATTGATCACAATCTATGTCTATTAAACTGTTTATAATGACAAGAAAATTTCTTTGGCTTATTTAAAGACGTGCTGTGGAAAATTGTGAATAAAATAAATACTCACTATCGATATTAAATTATGCACTGAAGAATTTTGTTTCGTAACCCAATCATTGTTATAATTTTCCCATGGTTGTAGGCCAACCCATTATTGGAGCTATGTACAATTTGACAAAAATGTAAAGGGTGTCTCCCTTGAACAAGAAACTATATTTTTTAAATATTTCGAAGTGTTTGTATAGGTGTAAACGAGCTAAATACGGAAGATGATGCTATTACGGGGATAGTGTCAATGCACTTGGAGTTAAACATTCGATGTCCGTTTAAAATGTATTTTAACCTGTGAATTGTTAATTGCAATTGACCAAGATGAAGTTTTAAAACCAAATTACATACCTGTCCAAAGAAAAAAAATAAAAATAACGCGACAACAAAATACCAGTTTAAAATTTCGCTGTTTGGAGATGTTCTTTTTCAAATTTGAATCCTCCAACTACCTAACAGCGCAATCAAGCATACGTTTGACAGTTAAAACTTCCTTATGGTGAATAGCTATTTATCGGGACGTATATTCTGTCAATAATAAGTGTTCACTAAAGTATATTCGTAGGATCATAAAAGGTGGCGATGAGTTATGTCTTCCTGTGGCAATCAAATACGTTGATAAAACACTTAAATATTGAAATTTGAGTTCAAGCATTCACTTGAGATTCTCAATAGAGAATGATTGAGGAAGAAAAATAAGCTATCAGGAAGTGATAATGTTGGCGATGAGTCGCTTCATTCGTCATTGAAATACAAACGTTTAAAAACGCTTGTGTGCATATTCCGCCGATTGTTATCAAGATGTTGCACATCAAAGCATCCAAAAGGTCCCTTACTGTCATTGAGGACGAAACGTCTGTAACTAACAAGCGGCGCATTATGTTCAAAAGAAGTCATCCGTGTGAACAGTGATACAAATTGTATTTCAGAAAAATTTTCAAATCTAAGTTAATGATTCATACTTAATTCGTGGATTCTTATTTTTTTTGTAAAAACATCAAGATATAGATACTAATGTTATAACATACTCCGATATATATTTGTGTATATTGGTGTAATATCATATCATCACCTTGTAAAAATGCTTTTATATAGCAACATGTTAGTGGCTAGAAACGCTTAGATAACACATTATAACCTGACATATACCGCTCGTCACTAAAAGAATATACTATCACTATTATAATTAAATAATATATTTTTCCTCATTATTCGTATAATATACCAGAAACATAGATAACATGTTTTCAACGTTTCTGAATATACGTATCATCTTCGTGTTTAAGTCAGAGTTAAAATTAGGTAAACTTCTTTCTTTAGTATGTTGGTCATGCATGTTGATATTTGGGGTAATTTTAAGATTTACCGTAAAAAATAGATATATTTTTTCATGTAATAAACGTTGAACTCTGTAAACACAGCATCCTTTGCACGAATACGTATGTCCTGGTTTATGTTGGTCATGTGTCGTATGTATAACTTTTAATTGAGTGGTCAAGTGCTCTGCTTTTTACTCTACAAACACTTGTTAGTCCTTAGTCAGGGAAAACTTATTTTTCATGTTTTTATTCTCAAACATGGTAACTGGACGAAATGTCACGTTCATGCAATGTTTAAAACCGGATCGTGACTTTATCATATTGGTAGATGTTTATAGTACGCTATACTTTAATAAAACGCTAAAATAAATCGGAGAGATGATCACGCGCATGTGCTGCATTAAGACGGAACGTGATCTAACCAGCTTGGTAGATGTTTGCCTTTTCTTCAAGCATTAGCTAGTTTTAAGTCCAGGAAAACTCTTGTTTCGGACTTCTGAATTCTGAAACATTGACGCATAACGTCAAAATGGTAACATAAGAACGCTTATATGATGACTGGTCACGTGTCAAAAATGATTTTAGAAAATACGTGACTGTTTCAGCGCGAAAGAAGCGTGTGTACTCTACAAGCGTATAGCGGTCCATAGTTCGCGTAAATTTGGACGAAACATTGAAACACCCAGCATGCTGATATAGTCAAGTTCCGTCTAAAGGGGCTCATTTTATTTCTATAACACTGTTTATACGAGATAAAGTTGTCGTTGGCTATATATATAGGTCTTTTACAGGTTTGTGAATAAAAAAAATACAGGTACTCACTATCGATATTTAGGTTAGCATTGGTGAATTTCGTTTCTTAACCTAATGATCTTGTTTTAATCTGCCCATGATTGTTAACAAACCCAATATCGAAGCTATTTAAAATTGGTAAAAATGTAAATTTTATCTGCCTTGAACAAGGACTTTAACATTTAAATATTTTGAAGTGTTTGTATAGATGTGAGCGAGTTTCATACGGAAGTTAATACTGTTACGGCGATAGTGTCAATGCACTTGATGTTAAACATTTGATGCCCGTTTTAATTGTCTTTGAACCTTCGAAGTGTTAATTGCGATGGACCAAGGACAAGTTTAAAAACCAAATTGGATACCTGTTATAAGAAACATTAAAATAAAGTGAAAACAAAATGCCAGCTTAAAAACGTCGATGTTTTGAGATTCTCATTTTCAAAATCCAATCCTCAAACTACTCAAGATCGCAATCAAGCATACTATTGGCAGTAGATACTTCCTTATGGCGAGCAAACCTATTATTGGGACGTATTTGGACGTATATTATGTAAACAATAAGTTTCACTTAAGTATGTATGTAGGATAATATGAGGTCATTTTGATTAATGTCCTTCTGTAGCAACGATACACGTTGATAACACACGCATTCACTTGAGATTCTAAATCAAGAATTAATGGGGAAGAAACATATGCTATCAGGTAGTGAAGATGTCACTAATGAGTCGCTTCATTCGTCCTTGAAATGCAAATGCTTATAAACTCTTTATATATTGCACGTACTTGTATATCGTAAAAGTTGATACAGAAACTACTGATTTTACAGAATAATATATATAGTTGTGTATATTGGTGTAATATCATATCAACCAGACACAAACAAATAAGCTCTACTGCGTTCAGCCACTTAAGACTTAAATATGGCAATATTGAAGAAGACTCTTGTAAACAAAGGCTTTTTCATAGCGACATGTTAGTGGCTATTAAATCTTATATAACATATTATGAAATGTCATATACCGCTTTAAATAACTTAATGCACAAACTCGTCACTTTACGAATGTACTAACACTATAATACTTTAATATGATATTTTTTCCTCATTATTCGTATAATATATGCATCATCTTCTTGAGTAAGCCAGAGTTAAAAGTAGGTAAACTTCTTGCTTTAGTATGTTTGTCCATACATGTTGAAATTTAATTTTAAGATTTATCGTCAAACATAGATATGCTTTTCATGTAATAAACGTTCGACTCTAAAACACACAGCATCCTGTGTACGAATACGTATGCCCTGGTTGCATGTTGGTCATGTTAAGTATGTATAACGTTTAATTAAGTGGTCAAGTGCTTCGCTTTTTACTCTACACACACATGTTAGTCCATAGTCTGGGAAATCTTATTTTTCATGTTTTTATACTCAAACATGGTAACTGGACTAATGGTCTCGTGCATGCAATGTTTAAAACCGGCTCGTGACTTTATCAGATTGGTAGATGCTTATAGCATGTTAAACGTTAATAAAACGCTAAAATAAATACAAAGGCTAAATCGGAGGGATGATAACGCGCACGTGCTACATTTTGACGGAACGAGACTTAATCCGCTTGGTAGGTGTTTGGTTATTCTTCAAGCATGAGTTAGTTTTAAGTCCAAGTAAACTCTTGTTGGGACTTTCAAACTACGAAACATGGGGCAAATAATCGAGCAGTATCGCGCTGATACATTCACGTGCTGTCTATATACGTTACTTGCACAGGGTCTATCATTTTATTTAGCATTTGTACCAACTTAAAAGTACAGTGACCATCTTTGAGTGTCCGAAAGTCCAACACAAGAGTTTTCCCGGATAATAGATGTGCTCGTGTATGTAGGTTACACAAACAGATGTTTTGTTGATTTCTACAGGCACTGCTAAATGCATTATGCATTTTGGAATTAGGTTAACTTCTTGCTTTAGTATGTTGGCCCATACATGTTACTATTTGGGGTAATTTTAAGATTTACCGTCAGACATAGATATGCTTATCATGTAATAAACGTTAAACTCTGAAACACAGCATCCTGTGTACGAATACCAATGTCAAGGTTGCATGTTGGTCATATGTTGTATGTATACATTTAATTGAGTGGCCAAGTGCTTTTGCCTTTTCTCTACAGACACATGTTAGCAGTTCATAGTTCATAGTCTGGGAAAACTTTTTTTTTGTTTTCATTCTAAAAAAAACAAGTATCAGACCATAATCAGGAAACATTAGAGTTATACGTTAAACGGTAATAAAACGCTCAAATAAATACAAAGGCTACATTTGAGAGATGACTCGCACGTGCTGCATTAAGAGGGAACGTGACCTTATCCGCTTGGTAGGTGTTTGCTTATTCTTCAAGCACGAGTAAGTTTTAGGTCAAGATCTCTTGTTTGGGACGTTCAATTTCTGAAACATGGGCTCATAACGTCAAAATGGTAACACACGAACGCTAATATGATGAATGATCACGTGTCCAAGATACTTTTAGAAAAAAGCGTGATTATTTCATCACGATAGATGCGTGTTTACTCTACAAGCGTGTAGTAGCCTATAGTAGAAAAAAAGGACGACAAATTGAAAGCCCCAGCATGCTGATATAGCCAAGTGCGGTCTAAAAGTTCCCAGTAATCGAAATTAGCTTTTGAAATAGGCTTCAAACAAACAGTGACCATGTTTGAGTGCCAAAAAGTTTTTACTATGAGTTTTCTCCGGACTATGAATACATACGTGCTTGTAGTGTTAACAAGTACCCATTATGCTGTCATAGTCACGTTCCGTCAAAATTCATCACGTTCATATAACATGAAAATAATTTAGCTTTTGTACTTTAAACTGACAGTGCCAATGTTTTTGCTGTCCAAAAATACCAAACAAGAGTTTTCCAGGACTATGGGCTACTACGTACTTGAAGATTTTAGAAGCAGCTTCCAAGCTTATATTATTTTTTTGCTGTCGAAATACACCTTGGGCAATTGGACATTCATCAAATGTAAGGATTTTGAATTTGATTTATTATGGTTCAGTGCCCATGGAGTTTTCATGGACGGTTAGAGTACAAAATCACGCAGGTTAAATCACTTTACGTCTAAATGTAACGTAATCATCATCCGATTTAGCCGTTGCAATTATGTTCAGCGTAATCACAAAATTATAAGCACAATACCCATGTTTAAATGTAAAAAAGTCTCAAACAAGAGTTTTCCATGTCTATGGACTTACACGCGCTTGTTGATTATACAAAAGCTACCACGCTGGTAGTGTCAGGTGCCGTATAAAATCGTCAAACACACGTAACAATTTGTCCCAGTGGACGTTTTTCCGCTTTGTGTAAGATAAAGTCTTTATGTTTAACTGTGCAAAAATCCCTAACAAGTGGTGTCATCAACTATAGCCAACTATATATAACTAACGAATACATGCTTGTAGAATACACAGGTACTTATCACGCTGAAATAGTCACGTGCCATTGAAATAAGCCACTTGCACGTGAAGATTCTTTTATTTCATAAGCAACGGTTCTTGTTCACTGTTAAAAATCTTCGACCATGTTTAAGTATCCACAAGACAAGAACCAAGGCGTTGCAAGACTTTGGACTAACATGTGCTTAAAGATTACACAAATACCCAGGACTCTATTATAATCTATCACTGTCTAAATTCGTCAAGTGCACTAGACCACTTATCGAATGTATCGTTGGTTTTTTGCTTTCTGACGTACTTTGACCATATTTAAGAGTCTAAAAGTCCCAAATAAGTTTTCCTGGAGTATTGAGCAACACATGCTTAATAGAGCATACGAGCAGCGATCGCGCTGATATAGTCACATGGTGTCCGTATACGTCACGTCCACAGTACCGTTAATCTAATTTGGCACATGTACGAACTGAAAAGTACAGTGGCCATGTTTGAGTGTCCGAAAGTCCAAAACCAGAGTTTTTCCGGAGAATGGATTTCTTCTTGCATGAAGGGGGGGGCAAAAAATAATGTCTTGTTGATTTCATCAGGCACTTCTAAGTTCATGTTGGAAACTTCAACAATAACCCACTTGATTGTTCTTGTGTACACATTTAAGTATGCAATAAACATGATTCATTGCCCAAAAGTCCAAAAACAAGAATATTCCTACATTATCAACGAACAGGTGGCTTTACAATTCATGTGCCATCTAAATGCAGCAAGTGCGCGTGCTCGTTCATCTTATGAAGCTTTAATTTTGTGTTCATTGTTATCATTTGTATTCTTTGATAACAAACAGTTCCCATGTTTCAGTGTCCAAACCCCTTGAATGAAATGTCATCTGCACGTTCGAAATTTATATGGCACTTAATTATATGATCGAGATGGGTGATATAGAAACATTTTCACTGTACGTTGGAATGTGCTAAAAGTGTTGCTAGTAGATAAACGGTTTCGTGCACGTGGCGGAATTCGACGGCATGTGACTTTCTTACATATGACACGCTTAGAATGCTTGTTAATAAAATGTATGGTTATGCGGGTTACTAAATGCAAAATGTTGACTTCATTATTTTACGTAAAGTGAAGCTTTACATAAATGTCGTAAGGATTGGAATTAATATACTGTCGCCAAAACCGAAATGTTTCCGCACAGAGTTATTGATCTCTATAATTTGCGCCAGATCGTACAGGTTTCAAAATTCGTAAAGCTAAATGCTAAGAGACACATTCTTATTGACAACGAGAGTATCTATGGGAGAGTTGCCCACTTTTATGATGAACAAAACAAACGCATGACTAATTTATCATCTTAATAAATTTTATTGCAACAAATGCTCAATTTGAGATCCATGGCAATTGTTAATCATCCTGCAACGCTTCGGCCACAATTTCAAAGTCTTTTTGATGGTAGTTTGTTCCAATTTGCGCCATTCTTTCTTCAGAGCTCTTTTGAGACCAGAAGGTAAATTGATTTATCGTTTCTGTAAGCGTCGTTTTAGTATCCTCCATATACCAAAATCCATTTCGGCCGCATTTGGAGACTTTGACATCCATTCTTCGGGTGTTTTGAAGTTAAAGTAACGATCACGCTAAAAAATATTTTATATTTCGTAAAATAAAGTTAACCCATACAAAAATCATTGTTCCTTTTAGCAAAATGCAAAATTTCAACATTAGATGGTGTCTGCTAACATTGATTTAACAAGATACAAAATGCTCGTTTTTATTTTGTTTGTGTCACAAATAATTCTATTTTAATTTCCCGCGAAACATCCGAACATTTACGGGCGAACGCAAGTTGGTTTTCGGTCAGCGTCGGAAGAATGACGGCAGCAGATTTCTCGGATAGCTTGTATAAATTATGGAAATGAGCGCAACCCGAATGAATCCGATCCTGACTCGATATCATCCACAAAACGAAAGTAGATGACATCGTGGAACGATATTTAGATGCTTACAAGTTACCGAATGTTTGTTGTATTTTAACGTTTTTACACCAATGTTACTTGTTTTTAGGGTCGTCCTATTGTAAATAACCATCGTAAGGTACTGTTTGTTGTTCAATTTTTTTATATAGCATAATACATTACGTATGTAGTATTGGTGAGCGTGATAGTGGCTTTAATGTTTTGATCTTTTAGAAAGTTCACTGTGTGTTTGGAAGTGTGGCTAGATGCACTGTCCTGATGGAACGTCATGACGTGTTTACCCTCCGGAAAGAGTCTTGGGACATCCTTTCGTATAAATGGTTTCAGAACTTAATTGATATAGTATTCTGAGTATACCTTGGTTCCTTTTGGAATTATTCTGATCTCTGATTTACCTCTGGACGATACAGTAGCCCACGCCATGAATCCACAGGCAAACGCATCACGTTTTACAAACTTCAGTTTATCGACAACGCTTTCTCCCATTCTGACATAACATACTCTTCTTCTTCCATAACTTCCACCAAGATAAAACATCGACTCGTCAGATGTATCAAAATCTCTCCACTTGCCACATTGTCCATTGCCATTTTTCTCTGGGTCGGCGTTTAGATTTCAGAGATGCAGCGACGAATTTTGCATACGATGTAAGGTGTGACCTTATATGGACGTCTACTTGAGGTTGAATTGGTAGCACCTTCAGGCATTGTATTGTGCTGTAAAGTAGCGTCATGTTGAATATTTCGTATACTTTCAAAAAAAAAAAACAGCATGGCCTATCGTTTTCAGTTCATTTTGAATGGTTTTGTAACTGCATTTGCATCTCAAAAGGCCTAAAACAATGCTCTTCACCGTTTCACTTATTTTTTATTCTGAGGCATGTTTAATATTATTGACACATTGCATGTACATTCAAGTATAGTATATTACACGACTGCTAAAACAATAATGGTTCGAGATAATCGTGCATGTACTTGAAAAAACACGGACTCCTTTTGTTAGTTTTGAAATTGGGCAACCCTCGTACTTTTAATAATGACTGTTGCACTCTTCAATGTTAAATCATTTAAAACATTAAATGCAAACACGATATTAAATGGTAAAAAACATGACTGTTTATGGTTCGTTTTAGTCAATAGCAACTTGTCAACTGACATGAAACAAATATAATTGCTACGATTGAATTACTACATTAGATTTGTCATTTCCACATATATATTTAAATAAACCCATTGAAATCTATATTGATGAAGTGATGAAATATAAACCAATGGTAGTGATGTGCATTAAAGTATTATGCAATTTTGAATACAAATTAATTTAAACGCAATAATTCGTCATCTGTACATAGGCAATAAGAAGTCATTATCATGAAACCAAAATTAACTTCAATTCCTTTCAATACTAAAGCATGTACGTACACTTCGATATGTTTTATTCGGATGAATGGACTAGTCGTTGATTTGTGGTAAAGCATTTTTTGCCTTAGGCTGCATTATGTGATGACCCGGATTGTGTCCCAGCGCTCCTACCAAATTTGCTTTACTAGAGTTAGAGATAATTTGAATTATAGCTGTAATTTCTAACTATTTATGTTTTTTAACTGAAATATATTGAATTTTGGAGTGGTCGTGTGCTGTGGGGGAAACCGGAATACCCGGAGGAAACCCCACCTGTCCGGTATGGTGAGCACAAACCAAACTCACATGCCCAGGTATTTAACCCGGGTCGCCTAGATAAGATGCAAGTGTACTAACCACTACGCTAATCGGACAGCTATCCTTATGAGCCCTCACGTAATTTTACGCTGATCGCATACGCCGTAAGACCGAATTTTACATTACGCGGCTACAAAAGTGTGAATTTAATGTGTGGAAAGAAATGTGACTTAATCAAATATTAACATACCATATATTTTGATGACGACGAAATACGTGTATTATAAGGTATGTGATGTGATCTCACGTTTTATAGTTTTTATCTAAATGTCACGAAACTGTTAAAAAATCAAAGTCAATAGGCGTTGCCAACCGAAAACAAATTTATTCACTAAATACGATAAATAATTAAAAACACACATGTTCGTTTTAAAAAGTGCCCACTTGCCAAAAAAGTGAAAAACATTAGGAAATATTTCGAAGTTTATTATGCAGATAGATTTGTTTTTAGAACACATATAGCTTTATTAGACTTCAACTAAACCTCACATCTAATGTGTGAATGTACTATACTCAAACAATACACACATGAGAAACACATAACGATCAACGGAATGCCTACGGTCAGTGGCTATTATTTTGCCTTTACTAATAAGGACATTCGCAGTCATGTGAAATTAATCTTGCGCCATGTCGTTTACAGTATTGACACACAATGAGATTGCACGACGGTGTCGGCTTACCCTTTTTATCCCTGGAGTAAACAAATCATATCAAACGACATAAGCATAATATTTTATTATGTATAGTAAGGTACGAAATTAAAGTACATGTATATTATCACATATGAATCCTTTTATACGTTGAGACCGGAGGTTGCTACCCATGTATCTGAGTGACGCGGTGGGCAAAACGTTCAATTGGTACGCAGCTTTCCTAGATTACATTAGCAAAGACAATATTTGATGTTTATTTTCAAATATTGGGGTGAAATCGAATAGTAAGACAGAAGCGATTCGCGATGCATCTTTTTGCGTTTTGTTTTAATCCAAGACTTAACACTGTTTATGCAGTGGTTTTTATAAATCGTGTGGCACTATGTCATATTCTATATCAAAATAAAACAAAAATAAAACATTACACGTTCTGCGATAAACAGTCGCTTAATATTATGAAACAACACTATTGACAAAAATTATAACAGCCGTTTATTATCAACTATGCATCCCTAAATATGCAATATATATCTGAATTATTTGTTTCTTCAGACACAATGAACTTCATGAACCGTATGGTTATATAGTTGTTCCATTTGAATTCACGGTTCACCTGTTATCAAAGATTTGACGTGGTGACTACAACTCACACAGCTTCAGGCATGGCGTTGTCAAGAAAATGACAGAGATTCGATCTTGGCTGAGATATTGTTATGATAATCATTCTGACCAAGTTTCTTAAAATTTGAGTCAAAAATGTAATTATCATATTGGTAACACACTGTTTCTTATATTTGGCCTGATGATCTTTTTTTGACCTCCAATGACGAAGAATCACAATTGGCATATAAATTAAAGATAAACATCGCGGCAAAATTTCATCAAGATCTAGTCATAAATTGGCTTCCTTAGTGATAAACAGTTTGCGTTAAGATCTTACTTGGTGACCTAGTTTATGTACACCCGTATCCCATGACTTGGGCTGTTGTCAAGCTAAACACTCTAAGCACGTTTTATAAAGATCGAGTTATAAATGTGGTTCATTGAATGGATACAACAGTTTACCTGGTGACCTAGTTTTCAAATACATACGTCTTAGAATCGAATCTTAATATTGTGTACATATTTTCGAGATAAATACTCTGACCGAGTTGCATCAAGATGGATGTCAAAATATGTCCTCTAGAGAAATGACGAAACACCAGACTGAGGGCTAATCACAGTTGGTAAACTTAAGATCCTCGTGATCAGGGGAGATATACACTTTACACACCTGGAAAAAGAAATGGCCTAAAAGAAGTAAAAAAACACATATTTCCCTTGATGTTATAACTTTATTATCTTTTTACCGAAAACGACGGACTGGCAATACTGGTTTTACAACGGCAGAAAAAGAATTTACAAAGCAACCTTAAGGCATCAGATTTAATGGTATTCTGGTCTATTGAGTCGAGATTGCAGTAGGGTGGACGCGGGGGGGGGAATGTGTCGAAATTTGATTTATAGCTAAAATAGCCAGCTTTTTTTACTGAAATAATATATTCCATCTTCGTATGTGTCGTAGGGTGGGGGCGGAGAGCCCTGAAGAAACCCTATCCTTCCGGGGTATGGTGACCACCAACAAAGTTCACATGCGCCGGGAGCGGGTATGAATCCCGATTTCATAGGTGTACTTACCATTGCGCTAACCGGTCAGCTTCCCACGGTATATAATAATGCGATAATCAATAAAATAGCTCAGGATCTTGACCACCAAACTGGCTTTAAGGTAAGTTTGAGATCTAACAAAGAAAAAAATGGCAAAAATAGCTACCTTTTTTGTGAGTGTAACACATTGTCAAATATTGGTTAACTTTTGTGCCAAGTTATGTTGAAATCCTTTTATGTATTGGAAATCCCTTATAGCTCTAACAAGCCAAAACATGCTATATTAAATAAAATTAGACCTTAAAATATCAGATAGACATTTAAATAACGAACCGCCATAGGGCCACCAAACGGCTTATTTAACCATATGTCTGGTACAAACATTGAACTATTTCCAACAGCATCGATAGTGCCCACTGGGAGGCGAGCAGGGTATAATGTTCAATTAATGTCTTATAGTGTTCATGATGTAAGTTGTTTGCAAATGCCTACACGTGAATGCCATTTTTGCAATTAATTTGCCGTAATAGTACAATTGTATGGTGACGTTGGTAAATAACCATAAGCAATAATTACATGAACAAGTACTAAGTGCTGAGATCAATTTAATGAACACAATGTATCAACAACCTGTAGAACATATAAAGTAATGGTTTTCAACATCAGCTTAACATAACTTGTTATAATGAACTTTTAACTAATAATCTAGTTTTACAAAATGATTTTAAAATGTTAGAAACAATAATAGTATCATGTTATTTTTTGTGTCAAACAATGAAAACCAATTATAAATCATCATGCAATACCAGAAAAAAATATGTAAAAAACATCTGTATATATCACAAACAATACTTTAGTGTTGTTCATATACTGTAAACAAGAGGACCATGCTGGCCCTAGTGTCGCTCACCTATTTCACACTGCACATGGTAACAAAGGGTAATAACTCCATTATTAATTGTCCAATCAAAATTGAAAATTAAATGGACACAAGTAGAACACCGATAGATCATCCTGTAGTAAATGTATGAAAATCCTCCAAGAAATTTCCGAGGAGTTGTGATAACAAGATTGTCTCCCTATATATTCTATATAGATAAAATTAACAAAGGGCCATTATTTCTTCAAATATTGTCCGATCAACATGACAATCAGATGGACACATCTAGGGTTCCAATAGATCATCTTATTTGTGAAAGGAAATATCGACTATACAGCGATATATCGATTTATTGGTGTATGGTGCTATGACTCGCTTAAAATAAGTTATAATAATACATTTACTCTTGGCTATTATGTTAAAATACCTAAATATAACTGCAATATTCTCAATTTCTTAGATATATTGTAAATGTACAGTGTAAATTAAATGATGTTATACAAATAATGAAATTGTTTCACGATATAGTGGAATCTATATGAAACAAAGACCAGCCTGCTTTAGTACTTTTCAACCTGTGAGGTATTTAGATAAACGATACTCGATATTTCAAAATTGGAATTGATATCGTATCGGCAATTGCATATCGTTGATACAGCGATATCGTCGAAATCGATAACATCCCTACTAAAAACATACCATGAACATATTATTGCAGGCATAACAAGTATGTATACTTTAGCATATTGTAATGCGTCAATGAAATACAATAAATCATCATCATGCAATACCAGAATAAACTATATAAAAAAACAAAAGTATATGTCGCAACATAAACTTCTGTGTTGTTCACATACTGTAAAAAACATACCATAAACGTATTATTGCAAGTATAACAAGTATGTATACTTTTGTGTTGTGCACATACATACCATAAACATATTATTGCAAGCATAACAAGTATATACTTTAGCATATTGTAATGCGTCGATGAAAAACACTAAATCATAATTATGCAATACCAGACTAAAATATATATAAAACATATGTATATGTCACAAAGTATACTTTAGTGTTGTTCACATACTGTAAAAACATACCATCAACCCACAAGTAATAACTAATAATGTCATGAATGTGTAAAACAGTTTTGTCCACAACTGTGTTACTGAAGCAGCACTGAAAGTATTTCTGATTCTATTAATTCCATCATTACGGTTGTTTATCCTCTCTCTGCAAAAAAAATTTCTGGATCCAAGTGTTCTTGTGGAAGGGCGGCCAGTAATAGAACTGCCCTCACAGAGTCATCATCAATAAAAAGGTCTGTAATGTAACCTTTGACAGAAGCACCAATCACTGCAACTGTCACGTGTACAGTGGGTTGTTCTACTTTCTGAAAAAATAAGGAAATATTTCATATGGTAATACAAACATTATCTTTCAAGGATAATGCAGCATCAGACATTAACAAAGTGCAATTAAATTTAAGTCGTTCGTTTGTTTTAACGTCGCACCGACACGTTTATTGGCCATCGCAATCAGCTTTTGAATTACTGATAATTCCTGGTATCGTGCTTTCATTTATATGCCCACAACAGTAGAAATGATTGGTCTTTCCAATCGTTGATGTTGGCAGAGAAACCGCCAAGAGCACTTCTGCTAGCAATGGTTGCTGTTGTAATAGTTTGTTAATAATTCCGTCCCATGTAAATTTGGAAAGGTCATCAAATTCCCTTTGTGCGAAAATACTGTCTTTGTTGCAGCATTCCTTTTCTGCATATTCAATTTCACTTATCAGTTCAACAACAATACTCCCTCTCAAAGGAGAAAATAGTATATGCGCTGCTGCTTCTCTCGAGTGACTGGAAACTTTATGAAGTAGAAAATGAGTTTTGTTTAAAATAGCAGATTTCACTATCTGAAGATCATACTTGATACATCTGTTATTACTCAAAACAGGTATCAGTGTAACACTTCCTACAGTTTTGCCTACATACTGTAAGGGAATGAACCAAGTTGCATTATGTTATTATGCATCAAGTCAATAAAGTAACATTGCTAGTCTTAGAATCCAAATAAACATGAACTTATCGACTTATCATGCATTGCCGTACAATATTGCAAGCTGTATCATGAACTTGAGGTCAGGTGATGTGGGAGTTTGGAAAGTGACCAAAACACTATGTATGCAAATATTAAGTAGTAATGATGTCAGACGAAAGGTCCAAAGGAGTTAACCAGCTACGCATGGACTGACAGACTTACAGGCTGACTTAAGGACTGACCGGATGATAATATGTTATATGTCCCCGCATAATTAGATGCTGGGCGCATAAAATATTAGTAACTGCAATATACTTACATAATTTCTTAATGATATTTTTGATGTCATCTTCTTTAAGCTCCGGGAAGATCCGTAAACGTCTCAGTGCAGTACTATTAAGAGCTTCAGCACACTTGCTTTAGGCCTGAAATAGGAAGTGTTAAGCTATGTTGATATATAGAAAAATGCAGAACAGATTTTTGTTAAAAAACCATATTACTTTGTTGCAATAATAAGAAAAAACGTTTGTTATAAGTTAGAGTCAGGTTGAATATAAACAATTATAACAGTATAAAATGCACAATTTAGATAATTCCCAAACGATCACAATAGGTAGATAGTTCTAATGATACAGTAATCTGATATAGTTTGATTTCTTACGGGTCAGTTAAACAAAGAAGGAAAACTGTTATGGTTTAAAGCTACAGGATGACTTGAGCATTATGATTGTAGAATAACCCGAGATTTCATCGTCTGAGACAACTCTAGGGAAACATTCTGACCTCAATCCACGGGTTATTCTATGATAAACTATACTTGATCATACATCAAAATTACGCTGTTTTTACTCGCCATGGCAAGGGGGGGGGGTCTAAATTCAAAATGCATGATTCTTGATGGGCTAAATCAAAATTTCCCCCGAAAAAGTGCGTTAAATACGGTAATTTCAGCATTTTTGGGCAATATTGGGGGGTAGGTGGCTAATCCCCCCCTCCCTGTGCCTACATTTGCTGTAATAACGGGTCAACCAAGTTTGCAAATAGTTATATTATGCTGAAAATAAAACAATATTTATAAAAGGGCATACACGAAAATACCATTAACATTATTCTTCCTTAAAAAACGTCACAAATTATGATGTTTGGTAGGTTACACATCCGATAGCAGTTATGTACAAACTTCGTTCAAATCTCATTCCTGTCCTCGAAACTTAAAACCACGCTCCAGGGGTTAGATATTTTTAATATACAGTTCATAAAAAGAATTTCGAAAAAGTTCATCTCTGTAACAACACGCCTCGTCATTGTTATATTTGATCTGTAGCATTTTTTATTTATTGTGCCGCTTATAAGTTTGCTGAAATTTTGCCCATTTTAGGGTCCTATCGATCATGCCTGTTGTCTTGAATATATTAGATATTTAAACAACCAATGCCGCATTGGGTCACTTTTTAAAAACCCTTTATTACCAAAACATGTATAAAACATGTATATGTATGTATGGTGTTTTAAACAAAAAAGTACACTATTGGTGCAATATTTGACATGTTACGATTGAAAAAGACTATTCTTAGGTAGTTCAAATAATGCTTTTGAAGTTAAACCGTTTAGAAAAAATAAAGAATTTTTTTAAAGACTCATTTTTAAATTGGCTTTATAAAAATATAAACAGGAAAAAAAATGTTTTGTATAAATCTTTAACGCTTGTTTGTTCAAATTAGGTCTAAATACTTAAACACAATTTATTCTCTTAAATGTTAGATGAGCGAGCTCTGGCTATTTTATATGTGTGTAAATGAACGTCTCATTTAGCTTATTGAAAAAAGGCAACTTCACATATAATTTATACCATACAACACTTATATATCAGCTTAAAATAGTGCAATTGACATATTTCATTTGGTTATATGAACACATTTAAGATGAATATTTAGAACGCCAAAACCAGCTTCTTAAAAAATGAAACCTATATTGGTGTTACCTATTTTGACACTATGTTTTCTTTCAATTTAACTTAAAAATTATACAGTTTTTGTATTTGGATTTTCATTTGAACAACATTTCTTGAAAAGCATATTGTTCATAGTTGTAAAACACGTGTCTTGAATACCCAAGTCAAGATGTTTTATAAACCCTCTAAATGAATTGCTTGACAGACTGTCGTTTAAATGGTACGCGTTTAGTATTCATCTGCAGAAAATTCTGATAAATCACCTTTTCAAACTGAATTTTACAAACATAGGCAATAGGAGGCAAAGCAATGGACTATCGTATAGACATTTCAGAGATTCATTAATGTGTATCACATTAAAAACAATGTACAAATTGACAGATTTACTTTATATTGAAACGAAAAAAACTACTCACTTCCAGAATAGGTATTGTTAATAAGTCGGCTTACAAACTTTGACGATTTCGACTTGGCGAGTGGTTTGTTAAGTCTATATTTTTTAAGAAAGGGCAAGTGGTTCAACTCGGCCTTAGAGTAATGTTTATTTTTGTCCATATATAAATATATAATTTATATAATAAAATGTATTTCGCTTATTGACTCATATGCGTATTCTTCCATTTTGAAGCAACGTCAACATAGGTGCGCCTCAGTGATGAATTGAGCTATTGTATTAAAACTTTCGTCACAAATGCCTTTTAGCAAGATCTAGTAGGAGATTTAATATGGGAGCTGTGGGATCAACGACCTCGACATTAATAGTAAATTTTGTTTTGATTATAGTTTGTACTTAATTCCATACTAATAAATTGAACAATTGTAAAAAGAAACGTAATACGTATATTCGTAATGTCCATTGATTGCATTTCGGATTGGTTCGGTCAAGGTTTATATTACTGTTACTAAAAAAATGAACAATGTTCCGACTTAAGGTTTCGAGAGCATTTGGTTATACTAAATGAAACATATATATTGTAAGGCAACGACATTTTTGTTTGCATAATATGACATATTGTGAAAGCATCAACACTCAATGCCACTTTTTGTCAATACAGACCACTATTTTCTGCTCAAAAGTAATGTTTCTTTTTTTCATTGTTGCTTATTAATAAATTGCTAGCTTCAATTGATTACCTACTTAGGGAACAGTTTGGTTTTGAAACAGCGCCAGAAACTCAAGAACAAGAACAATCATGCGGGTTGTCTTTCCATTGCCCTTGCTTTGCTCCCCTGGTTATTTTTATGATCGCCTCTTTCTAGTGTGCGTCGTTAACATTTGCCATGTTGATTTTCTAGAGGCAAATGTATTGCAATATCTTGGTTAGGGTGTTCGTTCCAAACAATTTCTTACTCAGTCGAAATAGCAATCGGAAAAATGTTCTGACGAATTTTCATAAATAGTTGGCTATACATTTATACTTAAATGTGTCCGTTTTATGTAACTTGACATAATGACCCTGTTTTGAACCCCATGTGACCCCATTTCAAACTCTTTCGAGTTTGCATTTGGCAACATATTCATGAAGATTCGGTAATAAATGTGTCCTGCAAAATGTTCAAACAATTTGTCTTTAATTAATATTTTTCGACCTAATGTGATCAAGTTGCAAACTTTGCTGAGATATCATTGGGTCAAATGTTTTGACCATGATTAATCATGATTGTGCAATAAATGTGGCCTCTAGAATATTCACATGTTTCTAAATGTTCTTTAATATATTGTTAAATTATATTATATAGAATATTCTTTAATGTACCCTACTGACATAGTATTCTAGGAAAGTAAGATACCATTTTGACGCAAGTCACGGCGCTTTTTGAGAGCTTTGATAGTACTATATGCAACAAATTGACTGCCCTAATGCAATTAAATGGTTTGGTCAAGTTCACATATTAGCGACTGATAAGTAGCAGCTTCACGGAAAATATACAACTTTATTGCAGATTGTTCTTCCCCCATTCATCCCGAATTAAGCACCTTTCAATACGTAGGTGTTTTCTATATAAGTTTTTTAATACAACAAAAGGTAAATAAATTATCGCGACATCTTATCATTAAGCTTACATAATTCAGTGAATAGCTATTTAAAGTATTATTTACAAAATCCCAAAACCAATACAAAAAGTTACCGACCATCACGAAGTTTATATTGTCATAATACAGTAGACTCTGCCGATACCGGACTCTCTGAATACCGGAACTCTTCCGATTCCGGACGGTCGGGCCAGTCCCGTATTTTCTCCTTCTATTTCTTTGTTAAAAAATGTTGAATAAACCGAACTCTCTGAAAACCGGAAACCGGACGGGTATCTCCGTAAATTTGGTCATTTTCAACGTAAAGTACATTTAGTATACCGGACGGTCTAAATTCTCAAGATGCCAGAGGCGTGAAAATAACAATATCTAGTCAGCACAGCGAGTGAGGTGTCACACATTTTGCTCGCGCAATTATCGATAATCGGATTAAACATACCATAAAAGTGTCAAGTCGTTACCGCACTATGGGAGTCCGATTAAGTAATGTAAAACAAACTGAGAATGTCTATAATAGACGTGCGGTAACACCAAAACGTGATTGACTCGATCGTTTTATTAATTATTTATTATCGCCTATGATAAACAATTTAATTAAAAAATAAATGCATGCCGTTGCAACGATCACTTTTTGTGATCTTCTCGGGTATTTTAAAGATCTTATAACCATGTTTTTAACGCTGAAATGTTTGTTTGTTTGTTTGTCAAATAAACTGTTAGAAATATGACTGTTTAATATCCATCTATCTGTATGCAAATTCATTCATTGCCGTTTACTAATTTCGAATGGATTTTTTTTGCTTTTAATCGATTAAAAACACATTTTTTAAGAATGCAATAAACATTATCAGTACCTGCGTACAGTTATCACATGGTTCATGTAAATGTATATGGTTTGTTTTATTTTTATGTGATTCTGTACACAATGCATATCATGTATATTTCGGCAATATGCATACTCTTGGTAAACCGGAACTCTCTGATAACCGGACGATCAGGCCGGTCCTGAGATCGTCCGGTTTACAGAGAGTCTACTGTTCATGCTTACCTCGAGTTCTTTAAATTTCGGAATTGTTTAAAAACACTAATATTGTTAAAATGAAAAATTGTTTTCGAATTATGTTTCTATGGACGGATACCCAATTTGTTAATGAAATGATTCTACAAGTCAATTGCACTAAACAAATTGAAGGGTATCAGTTATGTATTTATTATAAGCCAAAAATGATTGACACAATCCCTGTGACTAAAAAAATCTCTTTGAAGCTACCTCAGCCTTTTAAAAAATGGTAATGTTTTAGTAAATTGCTCAATAAGAATTTTTTTTATAAGTTATTGTCAAAGTGTATCTTCTAATATATGATCCTTTAATGGGTCGGTCAACAACCATGAGTAGAATAAATACAAATCATTTCGATAAGAGACTCAACTCTACAATACATCATTTGATATTGACAGTAACTATGCTTTATTCCCGTCTCTGCAAACATGTAAAACCTCGATACTACCCCATAGATCTGCCATATAATCCGAGACCTATGGACCGTGGTTCCTAAAGCTGTTATGTTAAACCACAAGACCCTTGGAGCACGGTGTATATGTGTACACGACATATATAAACCTGATTCGCACAGAACGTCAACATCTCTATCAGACAATAATGCCTGTTCTCGCTTTATCAAAACCTGAGGCCCACATACTTGATGCCTGTACTCGATATGGAAGAACCAGAGACGCTTAGATCGCCGCGCCTGTACTCCCTATAGCAGAACCAAGACCCATAGACCATGGTGCATGCACTCTGTATAGCATAACCGAAGACCATGAGATCGTTGTGGCTGTATCGGAACTTAGACCCAGATAAAGCGGTGTCTATATCCGCTATTTGAAAACCTGAGACCCCAAAAATGTGGTATCTATACTCGCTTTAAAAGAACCTAATACATACCGACTTTGGTGTTTATACTAGTTATTGTTACTTACAGAAAGTGGTGAATATATCAACAATATATGAACCGAAGATCCTCAGAAAGCGTTGGCTGTTCCCATCATATCAGATTCAGGGCAATATTCTCTGCGTTTACCCGCTATATAAGAATTGAATACACACAAACATGGTCATATAATATACAACAACTGTATCCGAACACGATACTAACAAATTTTTGTGACAATAACCATTGTTATAAGCCGACATACCAGGTGACTATACCCACTCATCTATTTCATAAGCAGAGACTCAAAGAAAGTGGTTACGGTACCCATTATATTTGAAAACGAAACCCAAACAACGTTGTACCGTTTTTCCTACATTGTCAGAGCTCCTTACCCAAAGAAGGCTTCGATTATATCCGCTTTATAGAACCTATAGAGACTCACAGAAAAAGGTGACTATTCCCATTACATAAAAAAACTAAAATAACTTTGCGAATATACCAACTTTATCACAACCCGTTACTCTAAGGAATTCAGTGACTATACCCATTTAATTGGAATCCATTATCCGAAAAATGCGGTAAATATACTCACTTAATCAGAACCTAGTTCTTAAATAATGCGGTGACCATACCAACTATATCAGAGCACAAGAACCAAAGGACGCGGCCACAATTTAAATACGTATTATATAAAAACACCAGGGTCATAGACCGTACGGACTATACCGACAAAATAAAACAATCGAAAGAAACGGAAATCCGTGATTATAATCTGCTTAATAAGAACACTAAAACCTAGGAAAGCAATGACTATACCCGCTAAAAGCAGATCACAAATAATGATGTATATAGTAGTTGTGTTTATGCTTTTCAGTTCACTATTGTACTAAACATCTGATCTCGCTTTCATATTTCCTTGATAAGAAATAAGATAACATTTCATTTTCCGTATTATAAAAAAATGCTTAGATCGAACTGAACAATAATTATTATGTTTGAAACATAAATATTTCTAAGTTAGTCTTCAGATGTCTGGAATATTTTGTTCATACATCTACATCTCTAAATGTTTGCTTAATTGTGCGGAAATATTTACGCCTCGTTGATGCAAATGAGATTTGCAGTATCGAATTATCACCTATTAATAGTGCTACATAAACGTTTCGATATTTTAATGTATAAACAGTGTGTGTTCACTGTCATGGCACTTATTGAACCAGGAGGACTGAGAGCACACTTTACTTTGGGTTGCGATTAAATAACGAGATGAGATTAACAACGGGTTTTCTCAACACACTAAGCTGTTTACTTTTAGTGTGTTACATATCTGTTTAATATAAACGTTTCGCATAGATCGGTGTGTTTTTTAAATATATTGCTGTTGTAAACTGAGATAACCGATATCCACATCCTATATCACAGTAAATAGTAAAGTTACACACAATTGGACTATATACCTGACTTACTAAACACCATACCATCAATGGACATTTTAACATGTAAGTGGGTGAATATTTTTAAATATTTAAACAAAGAGAAACTAATCTGTGTCTGATTTGCTGTTTAATGATGCACAATTTACAACACCGAGTTATTAGTTTACGTTTGTGAGAAATTTTTCTGAACTGTATAAATACCAGTTGTTCCCCGCCCAGCAAGTTTTATTCTTTGTCACTTGAATAGTCGCACAGCAATTACATCACTATTGGGCCTTCAATCATACGGTTTTAATGAAAAGTAAAGACACTAGATCGAGCGTCCTAGGATGCTGCAACCGGACCGTGATCATGAAGATTTGTTGGGCTCCAGGCTAGCGGAACCGTCTTCCGCAGTAACCTTACGACTGTTTGTTAATGGCTTACTTACTTAGAATCAACACAGAGACCCGCTGTCCATTCACTACGCTATATGACGCCACACACCAACACATGCAAGCGCATTCGCTTTTGATCTTATATGTTATCCGACAACAATTAAAATAATACTTTCGCTGCAGAAAGAAATGAATCTGACCAACGTATTTAAATAAAGCTTCATTTCTACCACCTTTGTTGTCTGGCTGATTGTGCTTGCATTTGTGTGGTTAGTTCGATCATGGAAAATAGGAGCACGAAGGTTACACATTTTGCAAACTGTTATTAGATTAAGCAAGAATTCAATGAATAAGTTAATACAAACTCGAGCTTCGGAAAGTCGCGCAATTAGTTATTCCTTTAAAGTGTTTGTTCATTTTAAAACAATGTTGAATCAATCATCAGACGCGACATTAAGAATTAAGAATTATTTATAACACAATTTAAAATTTAAAGGAGTCCAATATATATTTCAATTTAGTAATTATGCAGACGAACCTTTTGTTATTTGACTAAGCGTTATTCGAGAACATTTTAAGAAAAATGAACATTAATGTAATTTGTCAGGATTTGTTTACCTATTGCATAGACAGAAATACGGTGCCTATACAAGATCTGTGTTGGGAGAATAAAGCGCGACCAAGGAAACATTTTTAAGGATTTCTTTTTAAATAGTTCACCATTTTTAATGGGAGAAAGTGGAGAGCCCGCTCATTCGTGACAGTTTTCTATCGGTATCATGATTGTTTTAAAAAATAAGTATTTTTTCAGTTAAGTGCAACCTTGAAATATGAAGTCCCAACACTGATCCGACATTTTTCTAATCGTTCAAACGCACGGTTGCACTTTACTGAAAAATAATTACTTGTTTAAAACAATCATGATACCGATAGAAAACACTCACGAATTAGCGTGCTCTGTACTTTATCACATTGAAAATGGTGACATATTTATAAAGACATCCTTAAAAATGTTACTTGGGCCTCGATTTATTCTCCCAGTGGAAAACACGTGTAATTACACGTTGCATTCAGCATTAAAGAGTTAACGTCACAAGTATCACGTGATATGAGCGTTGACGCTTAACATGTAACGTGGCAGTTGCGCTGATAATCGTACATTACATGACTCATGATTGCAGCTGTGTCGACTATACGGCACATAGAATGTAATAGCAGTGCTTTAGATTGTACAACGCAGCAATTGCAATAGCAGCATGTTTTTGGTGTGCCTCATGACACGTTATAGCAGTGTTTTGATGGTGCATCGCATTTAAAAAGAGGGCAGCGATGTCGATGTTACGTAAAATCGCCCAAGGAAGCATTGATTTTGTTTTAAGCAAAATGATACGTGATAAAAGAGTAGTCGATTGTTCGTCACATGGCACATGTGAGTAGTGTTGTCGATGTTACGTAAAATGACCATTTCGTCACATGGAACGTGGCAGCTGAGTTGTTGATGGTACATCACATGACCCGTGTCTATAATTCAGTCGATGTTACGTCAAATGACACGTGGTGGTAATATGTTCGATGGTACATATCATGTCTCGTGAAATCAGCGTTGGTGTTGTTACGTCACCTGACCATAATAGGATTGTCGAATGTACACATCATGACACGTGGTTGCAGCGCTTTCGTTGTAAAGTCCTATTAAAGTAGAAGCAGTGATGTCGTTGGTACGTGACATTACAATGGATAACATCGCTTTCAATGGCACGTCACATTGCAAGTGATAGCATTTGTGTCGGCTGTACATCAAATGACACGTTATTAGAAATGTTGTCGATGATACGTCGCATGACACGTGAAAAAAGTGTTGCCGATGGCGAGTTATACCAGTGCTGTTGATGGTGAAACAGACATGTCACTGCAGTGTTATCGATAGCATATCACTAGAAACTTAAAATCAATGTTGTCAATGCCACATCACAGCATTGTTGTCGAAGGTACGTGACATGTCACACGATAGAACCTTTTTATCAATGGGACATCAACTGACACGTTATCTCAGCGTGTTCGATGTTATGACACAAGACACATGATAGCAGTTTTATTTAAGTTTCCGACTGTGATAAAATTACTCAGAGCGTGGTGCTTGACATTACCATAAGTGATCATTTACCAGTTTTTTGTACTAGGAAGATTTCAAGAACTTTTGTTGGTAAACATAACATTTTGAAAACAAGAACTTTGAAACATTACAATAAAGGCAATTTTCAGCAAAGTTTATTGTCTACAGACTGGAGTAGCATGGACAATTTTAAATGTTAATTTTTGTCAGTATTAGACAATATTGCACCTGTAAAGGAGGTTAGAATGACAAAGCGGACAGAGCCGTGGATTACTTCTGACATTCTTAACTCTATCAACAAAACAGATAAAGCTTTTCGTTTCTTGTAACAGGACAAATCTGATGTGAATTATGATAATTTTAAAAAGTTGAAATATAGTACCGCAAATATGATTCATGCTGCTAAGAATTATTATTTTACTGATGTACTTGAAGAAAACAAATGTGATTCTTAATCTTTATGAAAATCACTTAAACATTAAGAATGCCTTCTAAAAAAATAGCAATTCTTCTAGACTTAACATTGGTCTCAAAATTGACAGTGATTTATGTTTTGATAAATTAAATGTTGCTGAAACATTTAATGGTTTTTATGTAAATATTGCTTCCAAACTTGTAGAGAAACTACCTACACCTGTTTTTAAATTTGGTTAAATGTGTGTCCATAGTTTGTACGCATCTAAAGGTGTTCGACCAGATAGTTTTTTCTTTTAGTATTGTTTCTGAGAAAACAGTTTAAAAATATATGAATAACTTTAGTGCAAAAAGGGCCACTGATTTAGACGGTATACCCTCTCGTTTTGTCAGGGATGGCGCTCAAATCCTTGCTGGTCCCCTTTCTCATGTTATAAATGTTTCTTTAATTCAAGGTGTTGTCCCTGATGACTTAAAGTCAACCCGGGTTATTCCCCTTTACAAAATGAATGATACAACAGAAGTGGGTAATTATCGCCCAGTGTCTATTCTGAGTATAATCTCTAAGATCTATGAAACGATTGTGTATGACCAGGTTGGAGAATATCTTTGCAAAATTAAGTTGTTGTATAAGTTCCAGTCTGGCTTTAGGCGATGTTACTCAACTGATACATACTTAATTTATCTCTCTGATTTTATTAGATTTCAAATGGATCAAGGCAATATTGTTGGTATGATTCTTTTGGAACTTCAAAAGGCTTTTGATACTGTAGACCATGGTATAATGCTCTGAATGAGGAAATTGAGGTCGTTAGTAAATGGCTCATTGGCAATAAATTGTCATTACACTTAGGTAAAACTGAGTCCATTCTTGTTGGCTCTAAGCAAAACTGCGGTTAAATCCTTATCTAAATGTATCATGTAATGGCCAGGTTATTGAGCCAACCTCTTCTGTTAATTATCTTGGTGTAATATTTGATCAAAATTTATCTTGTGATTCAATGGCTTCTTCAGTCATTAAAAAGGCAAACTCTAGGTTAAAATGTGTATTTAGGAAACGTGAATATCTCACTCAACATACTAAGAAACGTTTGGTTATGTCACTTATTCAATGTCATTTTGACCATTTTGGTTTGCAAAAAGCATGGACGAACAAGTTACAGGTAACTCAAAATAAGTTGGTAAGGTTTGTTTTGAATCCAGACCCACGACCACACATTGGTCCTGAGCAATTTAAATTATTAAATTGGCTCCTAGTATATAAACGAGTCGATCAGAATATTCTGACTGAAGTTTTTAAGATTATTGCTGGTGAAGCCCCGGATTATATGGTAGAGCATTTCATTCCGGTAAAGGAAACACATGGTCACAATACAAGGTTCCGTGAAAAAGGTTCTTTCACAATTTCGAAGGTTAAAGGTTTCGGTATCAAATCCTTTGCGATTGTAGGTTGTAAACTATGGAATGGGTTACCTCCTTCTATTAATAGTATATCTGAGTCCTATAGGTTCAAGGTTGCCGTCAAAAATCACGTTTTAAGTCAGATTTTATAATATTCTTTAACTAAGTAATCGGTATCATGTGTACATTTTTTAAAAACACATTTAGCTTTTGAATTTCATTTCACTAGTCAGTTTGTGAGGTTAATGTTGTAATTATCTGTGATAAATTTGTATTTGCTATACATATTTTAATTACTTAAGTCATTTATTAGCATCATGTTGTATGTGCTCATTTGTAACTGTGATATTCCTACAATAATGTCCACCAATTCAAGTGTTAATAATGCTCAGTTTATATCTGTGATATATTATTAAGCAACAATTTATGTCTCTCTATGTCATGCCACTATCAACAAGGACCACAATGGAAATAAGAGATCGCTCTCTTTTTTGTGCTATCCTTGGTACTGTGTTGCGTGACATTGTTAATACTTATGTTTGTATTTTTATGTATCATTGTATGAATGCAACATGTTTGTTAATTGTGTTTGCACCATGATACCAAAATAAATCTATCTATCTATTGATGGTCCGTAATTTGATATATTACAACATCTTCATTAATGGCACATGTGATAGAAGTGTTGTCATCGAAACATACCATGACACGTGAGGGCAGTGTTGTCGATTGTACATAACATGATACAACATGCACGTTTTGACAGAGCCTTTTTGGTACGAAATATGACAAGATATGACGTTGCTGTCGCATAAATAAATAAATGACACTTGTTAGCAGGGTTTTCGATTGTAATTCGTATGACTCGTGAAAGATTATACGTGACAGCAGTATTCTCGTTCTCGCATGACATGGCAAGTGCTAGGAGCGGTGTTGATGTTACGTCACATGACCAATTATAGTAGTGTTGTCGATTTTACATCAAATGACACACGATAGGAGTGTCGTCCATGGTGTATTATATTACACGCGATAGCAGCGAGGGCGATGAAAATCACATGACACATGATTGAAGTTTTGTAGATGGTATATTGCGGAAACATGATAGCATAGTAGTGTTGTTGATGGTGCATCACATGACACATGATAGAAATGCTTTCTATAATACGTCACAAATAAAATGTAATTGCTGCGTCGGTAATGTTGCATCACACTTCACGTGACAGCAGTGATGTCCGTCGTACATTACGTGTCATTTGATAGAAGTTTTTTGTATGATTTATTATATGGCATTTATTACCATTTGTTTCGATGGAACATGACACGCGATAAGCAGTTTATTGTGATTGTAAGTCAAATGACAAATACACCAGTATTTTCGACTGTAGGCCACGTGACAGTAACTTCTGTGTTTCAGATTTTAAGTAACACCACGTGTGATCTTACTGTTTCCGATCGTACATTTAACGACTCTTGATCTAAGTTTTTTTCCCGATCATACGTAGCCTCATTCCGGTGGCATGAAGTGTGATGCCATTCTATTTAGCTGTACATCTTGCATTTTTCTATGAACAAATGCCTAACAAAAAATGTGTTGAATTTTTTCAACATTTATTGATCATGTCATTCCGGAAATGCAACGTATACAAACGGCTGTATGGACCGACCGCGAAATGTCCGGGTCGTATCGTCCGGTGCAATCTTTAATGCTTCCTGAAAATTACAAATATAAGAGAACATTGTTTAAACGCCATCGTTATGCAGCAAACACTCGATATGGCGTATGCAATTTTCAATTCTCGCAGAAAAAATGATGTAGAACAAGTATTTTCATCATACACTTGGTTTAAATGTTATTAAAATGTCGCATTTGCATCATCCGAACCTGCAATCACTCTATGAAAGAGTTGTAGATCGTATATATATATAACACCCATGCCACATATGAGTCCATCCGTACAACGTTAACCAGTACATCTACGAGGGCGAGGCAAGGACGACCTTAACGTTAAAAGGATCGTATTATACTCAATCGAATCCTGATTGTGTCTTTTTGCAAGTAGATGTTGTGGCTTGTTGTAAAAATACTCGATTTAGTATACGTATAATTTACGGTATTGTGTTAGGGCTTATTGTCGTTTCGAATAGTCGACCTATGGAATACAAAGCGGAATGCGAGAACAGGATACGGAGAAGCGATATCACGATGCGCTATTGCAATAACAATATCGCGATCTCGCATCGTAACCTCATGTCTTTGCATTTTGATTTCGCTTTCACGTGTCATATTAACTTACTTTCCTCTTCCGGTTCCAGAATCTATTATTATACGATTGTTTTTTATAGCATAGTTTTTATTATTCACCTTTTTAGTTCATGACCAAAGCGAACTGTTTTAACGCAGAACAGAAAATATTTTAACAGGCAGGCGAGATTGTCAAGTTGATTTTGCGATCTTGTATTCTGGACCTATGCTCAAGCGAAATTACGGAAACATAATCCGACATATCGATATCAATGTCGCAATCTTGCATATTAATATGAATCTGTTTCTCTATCAAGAATCGATTCTAGCAATCTCGCGTCGTCTTTTTGCATTCTCGCCCTTGTAATTCAAATGTCGTTATTGCGAAAGCACGATGCGATGTTAGGTGAACGCGCGTTCACGCAAAGCTTTTTCGCACTGGCTATGTAATGTGTTCTCGCGTTCTCGCCCTTATAGCCGGGTGTAGATAATGCGAAACAAAAAGGAACTGCCCTGAACGGAGCACTTTCATAACGAAAAATGCTAGTTTCCTTCGTCGTGTATTAAGAACTTAATTTGCTCTGCTTTCCAAAGTCCGCGAAACATTATTATTATATATAAACAAAAGCTGTCAGAAGACAGCGCGCTCGACTATTCAAGGTGCTTGACAGTATAACGTTAGCCATCATGGGGAAATTGTTCATATTCAATAAGGTCAAGGTAATAAATATAAAGAAGTAAAACTCCAGCTGCTGGAGTAGTATTGAATTATGACTATAAACACTTAGTAGGTCCTTTATTTAAGGCAAGTGACCGATTGCCCAAACAGTACAAAACAGCACAATACAGCACAATACAAAACAACATAAACACAAATAAGAATAAAGCTGGGGTCACCGCCTTGGAACGGTCAATGCAAAGCATTGGGGGCTTAAATCGGTTTAGGAGCAGTCATATTCTAACTGAAAGAGGACCATACTTGAATTATATTGATCGCTTATGTTTTTAAGAAGTTGTACATTTATAGAGGTATATTTTCCGCAATTTATTGAACATTTGTAAACTGCTCTTGTTTATAGATTGGAGTCATGTTGGTAAATAAGTATGCAAAATATAAAAGCAATATGTCAAGGGACATAAACAATAATTAGTTTTAAGATATTGATTTCAAACAAGCATTTTTATGCAAACAATTTCATACAACATTTATATTTAATAATAACATGTTTGAATGGGATGAGAACGTAAGACATAGTCTAATATGGTTCTTCTCCCTCGCCTTGAAATACAAACAGTTGCATGATTAAGAACAAACATTATTGGATTACAAAATAATAAATCTAAAAACATAATCGGCAAAAAGAGCAACTCCGATGACAGCGTGTCTTTTTATAAAGATAAAAAATGAGAGTTGAAAGGTGTAGGGGTTAAAGTGGGTGAGGTTTGGCATAAATAGGAAGTGGTGTTTAAGGAAACTGTAGCAAGTTTACGTATCAAATTGCTTACTTAGCAATAATGAATTTATGAACTGCATCAGCTATTTTGGTATTTGTTAAATAGTCATGAGTGTCGTCTCCATATAGAATAGTTTCGATGCATGGGACGGAATAAATAGATATCTTATTTGGTAGTTCACCGCGAATATGGGCATACTGAGTGCATTCGAGAAAGTAATGTGATGTTGTTTCATAGAGTCCACAGAGACACAGAGGTGATGTTAGATGTTGCGTCTGAAGAGATGTTCATTTAGGGCGCTACAATTTGTTCTTAAGCGCGTATGCAACATTAGAGAACGTCTCGCGCCGTACGAGAAAAAAGGATTTGGAGTTGGTCAATCAATGTTAATATCCCTTTTGAATGAAAGGATCGAATCGGCGTTTTTGACATCATCGGGAAGATTATTCCATTCAGATAAAGTAGACGGCAGGAACGAATTGGAGTACAGTGATGTTCGGGTCTGAATTGTTTGAAGATTTGAATCATTTCTGAGAGAGTAATTGCTGCCTTACCCAACTGTTGCGGGCAAGAGGGATTGTAAGTAAGTAGGTACATTATTAGAGGTTATATAATGCATTAGTATAAATTTATGTTTGCGTCTTCGTTGACTTATAAATTCCCATCCTAGCTCATTGCAAAGATATTCTTATGAGACTAGGCGCGTGCATCCAGATGTTATTCGCGCGGCGTCGGTTTCGATTTTTTCTAGTTCATCTTTTTCATATTGTGTACAATTATCAAAAACAACATCTGAATACTCAAAAAATGGACTTACAAACGAAACGTATATTTTCTCAAGAGTTTTTCGGTCAAGAATTAGTTTTAATCGACGCATAATATGAACTCTTGTCCATGCATTTTCTTTATTAAAAGATATATGCGCATGCCAAGAAAAGTCATGAGACATTAATACACCTAAGTGTTTATGGACATTGAAAATAGGTATAGTAGTGTTCTGCATGGTTAGCGACGGATGAGATGGTTTATTAATTTTACGAGATATAAGCATTTATTCGGATTTTGATGGGCAAAAGGATACAAGCCATTTGTCAGCCCAGTTTGAGATTTTATCTATGTCTGATTGCAATACAGCTGCAGTTTCGCTAGGCGAGCTAACAACCATGAAAAGACTAGTATCATCAGCAAACAAGTGAACGTTTGCTTGAATGTCAACAATTATGTAATTTATGTACACTAGAATAATTAGTGGTCCTAGATTAGAGCCTTGGAAGACTCCGGCAAGAATTTCAATAAGACTTAAATGCGCGCCCGGTAAGATAACTTTTTGCTTACGATCAGAAAGATAATCGCGCAAAAACGATAACAGATTTCCTTGAATGCCTGCGTGTTGTAGTTTGTATAATAGTCGTTCGTGCCATACTTTATCAAAAGCTTTACTTATATAAACATTACAACTCTGACCTCAAGGCCATTGTCAAGAGCTCTGTAAAATGTATTGTAAATATATGTAAGCTGATTCGCTGTCGAATCGCCAGACAGGAAGGTGGCGCAAAAAATGAATTTGAATGAAGAGAATTAAATATGTTTATTTATTATTCTCTCAAAGACCTTCTCATTAGTATTTAGCAATGATATAGGTCGATAGTTAGACGCTATGTACAGATGGATCACCCTTTTTGAAAATAGGACATACATTAGCAACTTTCCAACAAGAAGGCATTTTTTGAGTATTAAGACAAGAATTAAAAAGATCACACAATGGGTAGCTTAATTGATACATTGACTCTTTAAGGATTCTATTATCAATTCCATCAGGACCGGATGCTTTTCCTAGCTTAAGGCATTTGATTGAGTCTATAAATTTTTCCTGTGTAATATGAACATTATGAAGAATGTTAACGTTTGAGTTGTTCATAGATGGAAGGTCGTGTTTGCTTTCGTCGATTAAACATTGGCTAGAAAAATAGCTATTCAGCATTTCAGCTTTGCATGCGTCATTTGCTACAAAGATACGTTCTTGATCATCGAATAGTGGTGGAATTGAAGTATTTATTTTAGCAGTGATGAATTTTTGAAGTGTTTTCCACCAGTCTTTAGCGCAAAGGTCAGATGAATTTAATTTACGTGCAATATTGTTATAATAATCGTTTTTGGATTATGTAAAAGTAATACTACCTCATTTCTGACACGACGGATGTTTGACCAGAGCATATAACTATTTGATTGTTTAGCTTTTCTATATAAAGGTTTTCGTTGTCGGATTTGTATGTCCCCCACCACTATAGTGGGGGACATATGGTTTTGCCCTGTCTGTTGGTTTGTTGGTTTGTGGCTTTGTTTGTTTGAATGGCTTAATATATTAAAATATGTGGATTTTTATTATTAATTGCACTCAAAATTATGTTTTATTGATCGGGATGTGTTTTTTAATAGCTCGGGCAGGTTTTGTGTAAGTCTATTTATTTAGATTAATTATTCATTTCACACAAATTTCACTCATTTAATTTAATTTGTACCATCTTACGTTTGAAGTATTATAATTTGTGTAACTCAACCACACAAATGCCTATTAAATATATTTTTTGAAAGTATATAATATGACTGCAAGCTAAATATATCGAAAGACAAGTTGAAATGGTTCTATTATTAAGGCAAATGCAAATTTTAAGCTATATTTTGTAATTAAATGACTACACTATATGCTAGCACATTTAAAGAACACCGTTTTGTCGTACATTAAACATTTTATAAGATACAGGCTCACTCCACAACAATATACCAACTCAAAGTCTGTCCATAACTACACAATCCTGACAACTTATATCTGACATGGACCATACGACTTTGTGACTGCAAATCAATCCTGGATTCCTTAGAGTACATGTGTCGGTGTTTGTCTACTTTCTCTGTATAATATTCAATGACAAAACAGTTTTGCTTATATAACCTCCTACCTCAGATCTCGCCCATTTGACACAGGGCAGGATAATATCTGCCCAAACAGGTTTTCATGGAATCGGCCTCATAGTTAGTATAATCAAATTAACTGAGTCATGGCCATCTCTAAATTAAACAAATTATCTCTTAAAAGTATGGGCTCACGTTTGGTACACAATTTGATAAGAGAACAAAGACAAAAGGTCAACAATGTACTGCGGTTCTATGGTGAACATTTTTTTTTAATTTATAAATTATAATAGGTCGGTAAACCATGTGTATAATTGTTTGCTTGTTGTTATTTACATGCCCTGTGTCTATAACTATTTAGTTATTTGTATGAAGATGATCAAATAGAGAAACTAATCAGTATCCTCAACATTATCATCGTCATATTTATCTCTGTCGTCGTCGTCTTAAATGTTCATAATAAACACCATGATTACTAGATTCATCCTCCATATCCTAAGAATAATCACAATCTGCACGATTTTTCTGCTCATGATTCTCAGACAATCACAAACACCAAGTTTTAGTAATTTATTTGAATCTTCTTAGTTTATAAGCATGTGATCGTGTCACCATGTGTGATTCATAGTTTTTTACATAATGAAATCGAAAATACTCGCTTTTCTTTAGAAGATAGTAACAAGGTCATACGCGAGTCATAGAGGATAGAGGCCGTATATCACGCTACGGAAAATGAGATTGTTTGATCCGAAATGAAGACAATAATTATATCTAATCTTTGCGTACATATCAATACATAATTGGACATTGAACATTTTGAGATAAAAACAGTTTAAATCTCAGCGTCAATGTACAGGCGTGCGATATTTAACTAACACAATTTCACAAAGTTTGCTCTTCAAATACGATAGTAGAAAGCAATTTAAATAGCACCATAAGCCTTGTTGCTTTTGTCATAGAAACAATTTTGAGGAACCATAGATTTTCAACGCTTAGTTGTTTACTCGCATTTCGCTTAAGATGATAAGCCAATGTTTAAATTTCAAGGTGATTCATATCGGGCGCTTTAGCCAAATATACTTATTAAAATGAATTCTTACTGCGATGGTCGTATGAGAAAATCCCGATGCAATACACACGCTTCAATGCGGCCATGGTGACGGTAGATGACCAATTACATTACCAACTTATGTGGAAATAGACGAAGTATAGCAAGTATGCGTCAACCTGTCAACACAGCAATTAGTTCACCTAAAAATATATTAAACAACTACGGAATAGCGTTTTTGACATCGTGGTTACACATTAAAATCTAGAGGACGACAATGCGACAGTACGATGGCGACAATGCGATAGTACTATGGCGACAATGCGATAGTACGATGGCGACAATGCCACAACGCGATAATACCATGGCGACAATGCGATAATACGATTGCGAAAATGCGCTAATACGATGACGACAGTGCGACAAAACGATGGCGACAGTGCGATAGTACGATGGCGACAATGCGACAGTGCGAGAATACAATGACGACAGTGCGACAATACGATGGCGACAGTGCGATAGTACGATGGCGACAATTCGATAATGCGATAGTGCGATAGTACTATGGCGACGATGTGATAATACGATGACGACAGTGCGACAATACGATGGCGACAGTGCGATAGTACGATGGCGACAATGCGATAAAACGATGACGACAGTATGATAACGCAATAGTACGATGACGACACTGCGATGATACGATGGCGACAGTACGATATGATTATCGCATTGTCGCCTTCGTACTGTCGCGTTGTCGCATAGTCGCCATCGTACTATCGCATTTTCGCCATCTTACTATCGCGTTGTCGCCATCGTACTATCGCATTGTCGCCATCGTACTATCGCACGATAACCACGATGGCACTTTCGGTAATCCGTAAACAACCATAAACTGATACTTATTTAGTGCATTTGCAATCGCATAATCTCTGTTGAAGTATAGAATGTATAATTTGTGAGTGGGCTATTTATTTTACATTAATATACGTATATGCAGTTGAACTGCACTTGTAAAAAAACACCCTGGTGACTTATTCCTTTGTTTTGCTAATGTTTTGTTAACTTATGAACCATTTGGAAAAAGTTTGAAGTCGCATAACATGCAATTGTTTATATCGACTCGCATGAGGATAACCGAACGTATGATTTTAAACTTAACGCAATTGTGATGAGTTTTCAAAAAATAATTGCCATCACCGTGCGCCTATGATTCTACTATGAACTTTATAGAGATGCTCAAATGGGGCTGATACATCGATAACAGAATTCGTGATTAATATTCACCGTGTCAAGAGATATAACTCTGTCACTGGTATTTCTGACGTATTTCTCAAGCTTATTATGAGTTGTTGGTCGAACTTGTAAGTGAGGCCAGTTTTTTGTTCTGTTTAAATTTTTTGAAAGTTTTAGTAGGAGGAGGGAAAAAAATAAACATAAAAACTCAAATAAGATTCGTAGGAAAAAAAATTAAACATAAAAAATATATATTTTTTAATTTTGGAAGTTACTAAAAACAGTAATAAAAACCACCTGTTACATGCCTGGTATTGCCAGACAGTCCCCGGTCAGTATAAAGTGTTAGGGTCTAAAAAATGTTTAAAAACATTAAAAGAAGTAAAATGTTTTAGCAAACTTTTAGGACACACAAACTGTTGAAAAAGCAGATGGTGGCGATCACATCAGCATACCATGAGCATTTCTGCTCAGGTGAGCTAATAGTAAGAACAATTACAGCTAATTTACAGTTTAACAGGGGTCGGCCTGGGGTCAAATTTTTGGGAGAATGTACTTCTCTCTTGACTGACATTTAGGGAGAAGTTGGGAGAAATAATGTCATGTCTTTTATTTTTTATCTTGTATATCTTGTAATTTGTTGCATTATTATTTACCCTTTTAAATTGCTAAATACAAGATGTGCATTATGAATCCTGATTCAATTATCATTACTGTTAATTAAATCAACAATCAAGTATAAAGAAAACAACACAATAAACATCCCTCTTGCGGCATTCAAGTGTGCATAAAAGTGCTTTATATAAATTGTATTTACAAACACTACCCATCCACCACACAATTTAAAAAAAATATTTATTTTTTTTTGTGTGTGGGGGGGAAATTTTTTGGTATTAAACATTTTATATTTAATATTAATTTTGTCTAATAAATAAAAAATTATAATTGCCCTATTCTAAAATTCCAGTAGAAACAACAATAAAACCATTTAAATACACAAGTCTTTGACAATCACAACAGTGTTACCAAATGACGTCAATTAGACCAATCCCTCAAACAACTGCAAGCTGTCGATGCTGTCGGAAGACATCAACTGTCTTTGATGTTGGGGCCGATTTCCAGGAGTTAAAACCGTAAACTTATAACACCTCAGCAGGTGGCAAATGACCAAAAGGCAATAATCAATACTACGTCACCGGCAGCTTGCAAAACTGCCAGATACAGCATCAATACATTAACTCAATAGAGGATGCAATGTTTGAAAACTAGCGGAGATTCGACTTCATTAGATTATTTGTATTTATTTGTATCGGGTGCGAGGAAATAAATTGTGTTTGCTGGAATTTAAATGGGAGGGTGCTTTAAGGGTATTGTTTGTTCAGGAATTTACTTGAAAATTAGGGCGAAATGAATTTCGCTTGTCTCTTTAATAAAGGCGATATTAGCCGACGTTCGGCATCCGTGCTAATACGCGCATCCGATAAACAAAAAAACATGAGGTTACGTCAGCCGATTTTTCGGAAGTGTACTATATTCGGACATAATTTTTCGCCCATAAAAATTTAAGCTTCCGGGGTGTTTGCAAAGTTATTTGTTTTGTAAAAACAGCATTGTTTTGTAAAGTAGCCAATTCTAAAAAACACTATTCACTTTTATTGGAAGAGCTTTTTTTGTTGGATGCGGAGGAAAAAAAAAAATTCTGCATTATTTTTATTTCACTTTTCGGAAAATTGGATTCGGCGCTCCCGTTAAATAGAAGATCAAAAAACTCTGGCCAGACTGAGCAATATTCAGCTACATACAATATGTATTGTTAATTTGCAATTAATTAACACAGCTAAGGATTTACATGACAGAGTCTGACTAAGATTGTTTGGTTTATGTGCAATGAAAACTTTGGAAATACTAATATATCTCCATGAGACTACTTTTTTGTGCAATTATAATCTTGTTAGTTTAGCCATGTTTGAAAGTGTGCAAATTCGACAATTCTTACACTGTACACTAAACAAGTATGCATCTTTTAAACAAGTAGATTTAACGTGAGTTGTTAATAGTTTAGTCATAACCTATGCATATAACTTACTTCTAAGGTTGTACAACATAACAATCATTACATTTTGCAAAGACATGTTTTATTTTAATTTTATTTTATATTATTACATAAAACAATACTAGTTGTATGTTATCAAGTATGTTCATATATATTTGTATTGAACAAGGTTGGACTAAAGAAAAGCAATCTCGAGAGTCATGCTATAAACGGTATATTAAAAAATATATGTTAAATACATAACAAAGAAATAAGTAAAAAATGTTTAAAACAAAATGTTTATGTACTGTTGGACTGTTTTCATACAAGTTGACACATTTTTTGGTTGGCAATGTAAAGTAAGTGTCTGTAAGTTTAGAGCAATAGTTTGAACTTAACTTTCTCGGCGCATGTAGCTTTAGATTAGTCGGTGGTCACCATACTGGATTTGTGAGATTTTATCTGGGTAATGTGGTCCTCCCCGCCCCCCCCCCACACACAAATAAGCCAAATTGAATGTATTCTAATTATATTTTCAGCGCTGAAATAAGCAGCTATAAATTCAAATTGGTTTGCAGCTTGCATTAGTCTATTTACACGCCTCAAACGCGGGGGACATCATAACGTTCCAAGTACATGTTTACATATTTACTCATAAAGTACATTACCACAAGAAATGAGCATATACAGTACTTTAATTTTAAATGATTTATACATTCTTATTATAACATATGAAATAAACATACAAGTTAATATATATTTATAATCTACAAAATTTCAAACCAACTAAAGGCAAATTGTTGTGTAAACCTTTTTACATGAATTTCAAACATACACACACGTTTTCATTAGAAAGATAGTAGTCTGATACGTGTTTTTGTAGCTGAGCAAATCGCTTTGATTTCAAGTTCAGTCGTATTAACACTGCGATAATCGAGTAGATATCCACATTTCAAAGTTAAAAAAAAGATAATGTTTAGGTATTTTAAGATAAAGTTTAGTATTATCAGTAATATAATCTACAGCACTTCAGAGCACTTTAATATCCAGCTAGTTTTAGTACAGACTTTTATATTATTGTATCTTGAATTTTCTAGGGATTAATAAGACATCTATTATTTATCATTCATAATCATAATTATAATACTAATAATAATCATACAGGTTCTTTAATATATATATATAAATAAATATATATATATATATATATATATATATATATATATATATATATATATATATATATATATATATATATATATATATATATATATATATATATATATATATATATATATATATATATATATATATATAACAGCTTCGTTTATAGATTTTCATTTATATTTTACTATGGCATTTTTAATGTGAACGTCGTTAGTTTTCAATAAAAATAATAAACGTCAAATATGCCATTCTCCATAAAATATAATATCTGTTGAATTGACACTGTATTATTTTATATGGAAAATAACAATTAGTAGAATAAAACACATTTTTACAGGTTCGGATTAAATGTAGCCTTATATATCGAAATAAATTTTACAAAGCAAGTCGACAAAAACCAACAATCGCGAGTGTTATGGGATTAACTATCCTTATTTGCAATTAAAGTAGGATCATACTAGCACAATTCTGAAACAATTATATAGTATTTCACACAAAAAGCTATAATCTTGTGTTTGATAAAAACAGACGGTTAACACGAATTACTTGAATAAATATAAATTAAATATTTTAGCGTTTTAAACGATAAACTCAGTTTGTTTAAAGATAACCATCTCGTCAACGGTTTATCTAAAAAAAACAGCTGCTTGTTGCTCTTTGTGATGTAACTTTTCAAGGTAGCTGTCAGATTACATCGTACATACGCTTGTTGTTTTCCGTTTGATGACTTGTATATGCAAGCATAACATCAGTATCGTTCAATTAAGAATATTTTAGATCTCGACAAAAACGACATGGAAGTATAGAGCGTTCTGATACGTTCTATATTGCTTTACACTTGGCTATTTGAACTGGTCTTCTAGGCAGTTTCGAATGATGTATTCATGTACACAGCTTTTTCTGGAAATAAAAAGCAAAACATGATGTTTGTCAACTAAGTCAGTTTTACAAATTGTTCAGGCACAATTCATTAACATATTAGCTTGATTTTAGATAGTGGTAATAGAAACATTTGTATACTATTCACGCAGTATACCTGAATTATCCTCTGATTTCAAATGCACATGAGTTTTGCATTGTACAGCCTGTCGACTAAATGACATGTAGACGGCTTTCCTTAAACAGATTATACAATTGATTAGACTTGGTTCTTGACACAAAAACAGTATTGATAAATGCATAGTTTGTGCTGTGCGTAATTCATTGCATACGGTAATAATAAATTAATCAACGTGTACTTACCCTTGATCAACATCTGAAAGATAAGAATATAGCAATATATGTGTTTGTACTCACGTATTTACCTCATTAAATGGGGATTATGTTACTTATTAATGTAATCAGGTGAAGACATTCAAGTTATTTAATTTGGCTATTTTCATTATATTTATAGTCGCAGTCATATTTATACGCTACAAAGAATCAAAAGTTGAATTCACGACTTGTTTTTTTCAGTATTGATAATTCTGCAACACATTTAGAGCGGACCCTAATAATTTGAAAAGCGCAGACATGTCGTTGATATTGTACCGTAAATGTAAAATCTTTAACGCGCCATAAAACAACTACCTTAGCAATTATAACTTACCAAGAGTTTCGTAAGCCTTATTGTTAAAGTCGGTACCATTGCCCTCACACGGCGATGTAGTTTCATTCGGTCTGAAAGGGGCGCATAAAACAATGTATGTTTTTAACCATATAATGAATGGGTCATAAAGAAAGTCAAATAAAGCCCATTTTCAAGGACCTAAGGCCACGAAAATGGACTTTCTTCTTACAAAATGTTTATATAAAATAATATAACGAATACAAAACATGTATACTAAACATAAAATATTTAATAACTGCTAATACTAAAAAACAAAGTAAAAATCTGATTTATATATTGGTGTATCGAACATGTGAAATTGTGAAGCAATAAAAGTCGGCTATACATTTCACGCGCATTTCATGATAGATTTATATTTAACTAGAAATGCGTAACAGACACTTATGACCCCAAAACACATGTTTGGATACAGGCCAATCCATTATACATTCTATTGAGGTCATACGATCATGTACGCGTTCAGGTCATTAGACTGCATGAGTGAGCGAGATTCTCCCAGTAGTTTAAGATTATTAAAAAAAAAGTTGGGAACTATTCTGTTTTGAAAAAACGGACAGAAGGCCGAAAATCTGCCGATCTTAACTAATCGCAGCTCAAATCCTTTCTTTACCATCTTCTACAATGCAAGGGTAATCAGTTGTGATATTTTCAAACAGGATTTGCGCAGAAACTAAGACGAAGAGAAAACAGAAGATTCAGCGGTCTATGTATTCTAAAGTGGAATCGGAGACAATGGCCTTTAAAGGTAACTTCCCTAGCGCAATCACGAGTGATGTCCCTATTCACTTATTGCGACTTTTATTTATTGCCATTCGCATTTTAATATATTGAAATATCATAAGCAAACAATAAATAGTTGAGCACGCATACGGTACGTTCTATTACGAGTATATTAATAATTTATTGTCGTAAAACATACTTGTAAAATCCGTTCATTTTCATTGTTTTCATTTAATTAAATGTTATCTAAAAATGACTTTGCGTGTGAAGTTTGAACGTGAATGCAATGAAATACAAATCGAACGCGGTAATTATCATTTAATATTTAAATGGCAACAATGCAAACTTTTCGCACTCCAATTATTGATTTGAAATCTATAAATTTTGTCAGGATTATAAAACAGCGTTTCTAGTTTAAACATCACGCAATATACAAGGCAGTGTATTAATTAAATACAATTGTATTGTCTGATATGCAAATGTTTAAGTCAAATGTTGTCAAGGAAAGAACAACGGAGTTTAACTTTATTGAGAAACGTTGTATAACTTTATTTGGATGCGGTTTCAAAAACAACAATTTACTTTCATAGCATTCAAATTAAGTTTTAGTCAAAATACAAGAATTGAAAAGTAATGTAATTTTTTAAATATTATACATGTGCTAAACACAAACATGTACACTCCCTAAATTTGTTATGGAATTTGTATTAATTTAATTTATTTTTGATTTAAAGAAATATATATTGTCATTATTGCATTAATTAATCATTAGTTTATACCATATGAATAAGGCGTACGTAGCATGCAAAATACGAATATGTATACGATGTTGAGGTTTCAGTTGGTAAAACAGCAAGTAGCAAACAATGGAAACATTTAAACTGTGTATGATATACTTAACTTTGAGACGGAAACATTTGGGACAATGATTGGCGTGTAAGTAGTCACAACATCAAAATCCTTATCGTTAACTACATTATGCGAATACACCGAATAAGCTGTTTCGTTTTAAACGCATATTCTTAAGACCCTGTCGTGTGCGACTTTAGAATTTGTATTAGCCTTACATCCAATTATCTGTTGGGAATAAACGTGTAATATCAGTAAAACAAGAAAGACTTGTACTAGCTAGACTTGCGATGTATCTTCCCTATTTGTAATAACCCTTTAAACAATCTCACACGCTATACTCTAACCTGGTATTCTCGATGGTCGGCTTTTATCGGGGCATTTATGCCCTCTGACCTTTGTTTACAAACACATATATGCGCGAAGTTCTTGTTAAATCCGCGAGAAAACATTTATCGCTGCCAATATATATCGATTATTGGTAATTAAATGTACACACAAACATGTAATGAAGATAACGCGAGAATACTAGATTTTAGGCTAAATAATAAGAACATGATTTGCTTAGTTCTTTCCATTTTATAACATATTATAAATATACATTATCAAAAGTTAAGCTTTTAATTGTTAAATTTCACGTTTTAGACGCGACTTATAGTCGCATACTTGAAATGAATGGATTTCACACAAAGTCCTCGGAAGTTTACAAGGAAATGTGGGTAAAAACATTTTTTGAATACTAGGATAGCACCTAGTTTTTTTAGGGTTTTAGTCACATGCTTAAATCAATGTCTAGGAAAGCAGTCCCCGGAAGTTAAATACGAACTTAGGTTATTACATAATTGCGCTAAAGGGATGTAAATTTCTCCGAAGGTAACCTAGTTTTTGGAAAGGCATTTTCAGACAAAAATCGTTTCAGCTCAAATTACTTTCTTGACGATCATCTACATCTATGTGAGCGATATCCACCAAGTTAAATATTCTGGACATAGCTACGTACTAATTTTCGGAATTACAGACATGACAGCGCACGCCAGAACAGACAAGAGCAATGATTAATGCCTTAAACTACAAGGGGGTATAAACATTGCAAATACGGTAAATGCTCACCTGATGTCACCATTGCCCTTCCGAAGGACTGAAACAATATGCCAAATATCATATTATTCTTTAGATATTGTGTAGTTATCGGCTATAAACGTAACATGTGTTTTGCAATATATCATTTTTTAATGTACAACAGTTTACATGACGTTTCCATACAATCACTTTCCATAGAATTTCCACAGATATTGTCATAAACAAAAATATTCTTTGCATTGTTTATATGTATTTTTACCTTGCTAAAATATCATAGTAATGGTTTGGAATAGTTCGATACTAAGTGTCACCATACCTTGCCTCCGGACGCATTTAATTTCATATCTCATAACTGCAACAACAGCGAGTGCTATGATAAGGATTCCACAGAGACTTCCAATTATTCCACCAGCGATCGCACCTGTACTAGCACTGGAAGTGAATTCCGCCTCATCGGACTCTTGAATTATCAGTTTTAAAAATAACTTAAGACTTGTATATGTAAGGTTTAGTACATATTAACAATAATGATATTACTCCTAACGCGGTGTAACACCATTTTGAAACGTCTACTAGAATATCATTTACATACTAACTCAACAATCGAACAGACTACAACAGACTGACAAAACTGTCTTTAATGACACAGCCTCATAAATGAACCTGTTACCATTTTTACCAAAATATTATTCGACTGCCATTACACATAAAGATACAATGGTGCAAAAACTTTGCGTTATCTATAACCAAATATCCGTTATTGTACTTGTCATTAATAATATCAGTATTTTTTATAAAAAAACACGAAAAACAACAGTAAGATGTAAGTTCTTGCGAAAGTACCGCGCGAGGAACATACGCATTATTTAGTTATGTTACCACGCGCATCGCTTGTGTAAAAATGCAATAAAGACCGCATATTCAACCGCCAATGATTACATTTAAAATGTATGTCTAAACGCGTTTAAGTGTCTGTTAATTTCTGTTCAGTGCATTATCCGATTCTATGTAAGAAGAGGTCAAAAATATAAATTCGGAATTACAGTTGTACATAATTATCTGTTTATCCAAGCCTACACTATTCTTTACTTCTTCAATTTCCGCGGTACTCATAATTGAACGTGTAACGTCTCCCTTGCAGTAGTATAACTCGATTTCTTATCAATATATACTTTGTATAAAGGCATTTCAGCAAGAAGTGAGAAACTTTGTCTTAAAAGAGATGTTGGGAAGACAAAATGGATGTTATATTATATAAGGCAACAAAAGTGCCAACTTGTCACAAACTTCGCCCATATAAATGTCTGGGTAACTTGTATGTAGAATTGGAGAAAGGGCATTTATTTTCCAAAATTAGGATCATTCAAGGTCATTTATTCAATAGTTTTTCGGGCGATGTTCCTGTTTATCGAATTCTGCATATATATTAGTCCGCTTAACATAATAGCCAAGTTTAACAATGATTCGATTGAACATTTTATATTGTGACCGTTCCGACCGTTTTGCCTGATTGCCCTTTTCACCGAAGAACGCATATAGAACGCCAGTGCAGTGCTAGACTTCATTGAGTTCTTCACGGAGGTTTATACTGCGCTGTTAATAAAGATGGAGACAAATTCAAGTAGCTTACTTAGGTAAGTTGAATAGTGTTTCCATTGATAAGCACTATAATTGGCGCTGCGAGCACCACACCTGCAGCATTTGTATTTGTTAACAGTCGGCAATTTTAACCTCCGCGTTCGGAGTCGGCCATCTTAAAAAAATTAGTAATTTTGAAATTGTCAATTTTTTATCGTTGTTTTGTTCACGTTCTGTTACTGAAATATTTTTGTTAAAATACTCTCAAAGTACTTTCCATTCAATTAAAAAGATTTCGTCGGTTTTTGTCAGCTTATTTACTGAATTTTAGGTTGAACTATTAACGTAATATTGTGGTTCGTTGAACCGTGTAACTGCTTGGTCCGTTCTTCTATTTTTAGTTGTTCTCTTTTTACTGTGCTGGATTGCTAATGCCAATAATTTATCACACAGTTAAATTTAAAGCAGTGTTTGTGTAAATTACTCTGTCGTATTTACTCGCTCCTATATGATTGTGATTTTCTAAAAATAAATGTCAGCAGTGGAAAATAACAATTTATTGAGGAAGTTATAATTCCACTAGTTACACATTATTTAGTGGTAAATTTCTGACATTTCTATTGAGTAGTTATACGCTCATATACCTCATTTATCGGTTCAAGTTATATATTTATTTGTGATTGAATCACAATTTCCCTGGCTGAAAATTAATAACTGGTTAATTTCGTGCATTTCTCTTGAGTATTTATACACTGAAATAGAGAACTTATCGATTATGAGTTATATACATGTAAATTGATTCGGGATTTAATCACAATTTCAATGCAAGTGAGGTTTAATACTTGAATTATTTTTTTGTAAAAAAAATAATCATATGGCATTAGAAGGTGTTTTATTCCCTTATTTTTTCTTTGCTTGAACGCTTCAAATGGTGTAGCCTGTTAATTATAATCTAAGTTCCACGTTGTTTTTTCACATTGCAATTACAATAGTCCCCAAAATTAATGGACATTAGTTCTTACACGGTCCAATGTTAAGGGGTTTTATTTATTTTGTATTCATGTATCCCAGCAGTTTGCAATAACTGAAAGTTAATTTTATTGTTTAAAAAATCACTTTCTTCACTTAATGACCCCATGTTCATATTGAATTAGCATTTCATAGTTATCATTTTTATCTACATATCTAACGTCGGTCATGCTTTGGTTCAGTACATCTGAATCTAGGGCGGAGACCAAACTGAAAGGTAATGAGGAGGGGAGTGGAATGAAGAGGGGTTGACGCAAATTAGTGGAACAGTCACTGGACCGTCAAGCAAGGGTCAGTGAAGCAGCCTGTGCAATATCGGGCTGCGACACCGAAAACAGTGGCATGGGAGGCGCAGCCGAAGCAATTGCAGTGCGCATATGCCGGTAAATCATGGGTGCAGTCTGGTAAAAACCAATCTGTGACTCATGTGCCAGTGGAAAATTTGACGTAACATCGTCAGTACCATGCCATGGTACTGGGTACACAGCCGGTACAGTGCTAGTTAATGACCTAGGCTCCGGTCTCAAAGGTGGGTCATTTGTAATATGTGTTGTGGGCGGTCAAATTTAATTAAATCCAACCAAACTAAACTTATAAGCTGCCACCAGTGCAGTCGGGTCATGTTGCCTTACCTCACCACAGGTTTTCCAGACCAAATTCGAGAAATACGCCTGTATTTTCGAGTGGGAGGGGTGGAATTTGCTTGACGGGAAAGGCGAGTGAGTACTATGTCTTTGTAATTGGTAGGGAAATGGAGCTTGGCTACTTGGAAGTAGTAAACAAGCTGGAGAGGAGATTTGGTGACCGCGCATCACCAGAAACGGAAATGGTAACTTCAAATCTGAGAGCATTGCGTTAAAAACCTCCAGAAAACGAACAATTTGAAGTATAAGGCCCATAACTTCGACAAAATCAAATTGACCAGAACAAAACACACAATTAATCCGTAATTCATGTAGATAGACTCACATGCAAAAAATCAGCAATATGTCTGCAAGCGTTTCATAAAAAAACTCTGAAAAATTTCAAAAGCCAAGGCCACTTACTTTGTCAATGAACCAAAATGAATTTCACACTTTATCTGTAGGGCATGTATATAGACTCGCATACCAAAAATTACCTTAATATCTTAAAGCGTCGCATAAAAAACATCAGGAAAAACAGAATGCAGGACGGACTGACATACGGACGGATAGACAGTTCGACTGCTTTATGCAATCGGGGTCATAAAAATGAGCTCAATATGTGAAAATCTTGCGTAAAAAAATCAGGAAAACGATTATTAAAAACAGCACACAGGAAACAAGAATGCCAAACTGTCACAAGATACGCCCGTTTGAAGGTTTTTGTACAAATTGATAACTTTACCGTTGAGTGGCAAAATGATATTTTTTGAAAATTCGTGGAAAGCACGAACGAAAACCGGCGAAACATGTGTAGCATGATATCACAACTTATGGACTAGGGTAAAAGACACACTTGTAATTGTTTCAAACGCACTTAGTGACCCTGTGACCTATTTTTGACCCGGTATGAATCATATTTAAACTTGACCTAGATATCATCTAAACACAACTTCTGACCAAATTTGGTGAAGATCGGATGAAAAGTACTTCAATTAGAGAACCGACACTATGATTAATGCTTGAAATGCACTTAGTGACCTCGTGACCTAGTTTTTGACCCGGCATGACCCATATTTGAACTTGACCTAGATATCATTAAGACACAACTTCTAAATAAATTTTGTGAAGATTGGATGAAAACTTCTTTAATAAGAGAGCGGGCACCATGCTAAATCCTTGAAATGCTTTAAGTAACCCCGTGACCTAGTTTTTGACCCTGCATAACCCATATTCGAACTTCACCTAGATACTGTCTACCTCTGACCAAGTTTGTCGAAGATCGGATGTAAACTTTTTGTATAAGAGAGCGGACACCATGCTAAATCCTTGAAATGCACTAAGTGACACCGTGACCTAGTTTTTTAACCGACATGACCCATATTCAAACTTGACCTAGATATTGTCGATATACAACGTCTGACCATGTTTGGTGAAGATCGGATGAAAACTATTTGAGTTAGAGAGCGGACACCATGCTAAATCCTTAAAATGCACTAAGTGACCCCGTGCCTAGTTTTACACCGGCATGACAATTTTCGAACTTGACCTAGATATTGTATAGATACTGTCTACTGATCAAGTTTGGTGAAGATCGAATGAAATCTATTGGAATTAGAGAGCGGACACCATGCTAAATCATTTAAATGCACTAAGTGACCCCGTGACCTAGTTTTTGACCAAGCATGACCCATATTCGAACTTGACCTAGATATTGTTTAGGTACAACTTCTGACCAAGTTTTTGAAGATCAGATGAAAACTATTTGAATTAGAAAGCGGACACCATGCTAAATCCTTGAAATGCACTGAGTAACCCCGTGACCTATATTCCAACGTGTCCTAGATATGGTCTACATACAACTTCTGACCAAGTTTGGTGAAGATCGGATAAAAACTATTTGAATTAGAGAGCGGACACTGCTGTGGACGCCGACCGCCCGCCCGCCCGCCCGACGCCGCCCGCCATGGGTGATCTTTTAATACGTCCCGTTTAGTAAACGGGCGTATAAAAAGGCTTTGCATGGTTTTGAAAGAATTTAATCCTTCCTCAATGACATTTACATCAATACAATTTATGATTATTACAAACAGCAGCAAGCATTAAATTCATACACAATTAAGTACACTCCATTTTACTGTTTGAGTCACTGTGACCTTGACCTTTGAACTTGTAACCTGAAAATCAATAGGGGTCATCTGCCAGTCATGATCAATGTACCTATGAAGTTTCATGAACCTAGGCATAAGAATTATTGAGTTATCATCCTGAAACCATTTTATAATTTCGTGTCATTGTGACCTTGACCTTTGACCTAGTGACATGAAAATCAATAGAGGTCATCTGCCAGTCATGATCAATTTACCTATGAAGTTCCATGATCCTAGACCAAAGCGTTTTCGAGTTATCATCCGGAAATCATCTGGTGGAGGAACCAACCGACGGACCAACGGATATGTAGGTAGACTCACATAACAAAAATCACCTCAATACTTAAAAGTGTTGCAAAAAATGTCCGGAAAATGGAAAATTGTTGAAGCCCAAGACCCATAACTTCGCCAAAAAAATAAATAAAAAAACAACTGACATTTCTTCTGTAGGTCATGTAGGTCATGTAGGATGACTCACAGACCAAAATTCAGCTCAATATCTGATATAGTTGCGTTAACAAACACACAGACACTGGAATGTCGGACGGATGGACTGACAAACCAACACGGTAGGGGCGGCATAAACAAGAGCTAAATATCTGAAAGCATTGCATAACAAGGGACAAAATTGTCACAAAACCAGGTTTTTAATTTAAAAAAAAAGTCTGATCAAGGGAGACAATTAAAAATGTGCATTATTACCCCCCTTGTTTCACATTCAATCAATTTTTACTCTTGGCGTTTCTATTTGAAAACAAAAGTCTGATAAAAGGAGACAGCTCAAAAAGTGCATTTGTTACTGATTGTTCATAGTTACACCAATTGTTTGAAAATCAATCTATTTTTAGTCGTAGCGACGTTGACTTTGGATATATCCACGTAATTTTTTTGTGCGACACACCGTCCGATGAGGGTGAACAAATGTGCCAAATGATTTTAAAATCTCACAATGAACGACATAGTTATGGCCCGGACAAGCTCATTTAGCGCCGTTTTTGACCTTTAAACTCAAAATGTGACATTGACCTTGGGGATATCGACGTATTTCTTTCGCGGCGACACACCGTCCAATGATGGTGAACAAATGGGCCAAATGATTTTAAAATCTCACAATTAACGACAAAGTAAAGGCCCGGACAAGCTTGTTCCGCCCACCAGCCTACCAGACCGCCCGCGCGCCGACATTCGCCAATCTAATAACCAGTTTTTTCATTCGGACAACCTGGTTAAACAAACTCAGGAAACAGTTATTATGAAGAACATTTCTAAGTCCAAAGCCCATAACCTAGCCGAAAATCAATGAACCCAAATCTTACTCACAAAACACACACTTCATCTGTAAGTCATGTAGATAGACTTACATACCAAAAAACAGCTTAATGGCTGCAAGCGTTACATAAAATAACTCTGGAAAATTTCAAAAAGCAAAGGCCAATAACTTCACCAAAAATAAATGGACCAAAATGAATTTCTTTCCTTATCTGTAAGGCATGAATATAGACTCGCATGCCAAAAATTAGCTAAATATCTTAAAGCGCCGCATATAAAACTCCGCGAAAAAAACAGAATGCAGGACGGACTGACATACGGATAGATGGGCAGTTCAACTGCTATATGCAATTCATTACAGGGGTCATAAAATGAGCTCAATATCTGAAAATTTCGCTTAAAAAAACAAACAAGACGGCCAATATGGCTCACCTTTTTTACAAGCCTTGTTCATTGCTTAGTGATAATTCAGTACTCTAGAGCATATAAGATTGGTTCTCTTCTGTTAACTATTGCAGTGTGAGCATATGATTAATTCTGATAGGGTTTTGTCCATTTGCATGGATTTTCTGCATGCAAACATTTGCAAGTAATGCTAATTCTATATGTGTTTTGTAAGATTTAGACCTCCTGACCAAAGTTTTGACCCCACATGACCCAATGTCAAACTTTGCATAGATATCATCAAGAAAAACATCCTGGTCAAGTATCATCATTATTGTACAAAAACAATGGCCTCTAGTGTGTTTACAAGGTATCATTGGGACAAATCTTCTGACCAAGCTTCATGAAGATTTGACAAGAAATGTGCCCTCTAGAGTTTCTCTATAGCCAAATAAGGAAAACAACCCGCCCACTGGCCACCATGTTTTTCCACTGACCGGAACCACTTTTGTACTCAACCAAGATATCATTAAGACAAACATTTTGACAGAGTTACATGAACATATGGCATGAACTGTGACTTCTACATCGTTAACAAGGATTCTCTTTTTTTACATAGTGGCCTTGTTTTCGACCCAGCATGACCCAGTTTCTAACTCAATCTAGGTATCTATGGGATAAATCTTCTAACAAAGTTTCTTGATGATCGGACAAGATATGTGGCCTCTAGAGTGTTTACACGGTTTCTCAATAGCCAAATAAGGAAAACTGCCCCGCCCACTGGCGGCCATGTTTTTCAACGGACCGGAACCACTTTTAAACTGAACCAAGATATCATTAAGACAAAGATTTTGACAAAGTAAGATGAACATTGGGCATGAAATGTGACTTCTACAGTGTTTACAAGATTTTTATTTTTTGACCTAGTGACCTAGTTTTTGATTCGGCATCAGCCAGTTTCGAACTCGACCGAGCTATCATTGGGACAAACATTCTGACCAAGTTTCATGAAGATCGGACAAGAAATGTTGCATCTAGAGTGTAAACAAGGTTTCTCAATAGCCAAATAAGGAAAACTGCCCCGTCCACTTGTGGCCATGTTATTCAACGGACCGGAACCACTTACAAACTCAACCAAGATATCATTAAAACAAACAGTTTGACAAATTTTGATTAAGATAGGGCATGAAATGTGACTTCTACAGTGTTCAAAAGGTTTTTCTTGACCCAGCATGACCCAGTTTCGAACTCGACCGAGATTTCATTAGGACAAAGCCTCTGACCAAGTTTCACGAAGATCGGACAAGAAATGTGGCCTCTAGAGTGTTTACAAGGTGTCTCAATAGCCAAATAAGATAAACTGACCCGCCCACTGGCGGCCATGTTTTTCAACGGACCGGAACCACCTTTGAACACAACAAAGATATCATTAAGACAAACATTTTGACATGAAGATTGGGCATGAAATGTGACTTCTACAGTGTTAAGAAGGTTTTTCTTTTTTTTACCTAGTGACCTACTTTTAAACCCGGCATGACCAAGTTTCAAACCCGACCAAGATATGATTGGGAAAAAGCTTCTGACCAAGTTTCATGAAGATCCGACAAGAAATGTGACCTCTAGAGTGTTTACAAGGTTTCTCAATAGCCAAATAAGGAAAACTGCAACGCCCACTGGCGGCACTATTTTACAACAGACCAGAACGACTTTTAAACTCAACCAAGATATCATTAAGACAAATATTTTGACAAAGTTACATGAAGATTTGGCATGAAATGTGACTACTACAGTGTTTACAGGGTTTTATTTTTTTGACCTAGTGACCTAGTTTTTCACCCGGCACTGTCCAGTTTCTAACTCGACCGAGATTTCATTGGGACAAAGCTTCTGATCAAATTTCATGAAGATCAGACAAGAAATGTGGCCTCTAGAGTGTTTACGAAGAAATGTGGACGGACGGACGGACAGACGATGGACAAAGACCGATCACAAAAGCTCACCTGAGCAATCAGGTGAGCTAAAAACATCAGGAAAACGGTTATTATACAAACATCTCTCAGTCATAGGCCCATAACTTGCCCAAAAACGATGGACTGAAACAAAACCCACACTTTATCATTGTGCTGGGGATGAAGTAGACTCAAATACCCAAAATCAGCTCATTATCTGAAAGCTTGGCGTAAAAAACTCAAGACAAGAGGGCCATGATGGCCCTGAATCGCTCACATGACTAACCTTGCTACATCAACTTAAATTCGTTCAGACCCATATACAATCCCAAGCCAGATTTCATTAATTAATACATTTTGGCAAAATTTCATTTAGACATTATGAAAAATGTGACCTCTTTCATCTACACAAGGTTTTACTAGAATTGGCCCTGTGACCTAATTTTTGACCCCAGCTGACCCATTTACGATCCAAAATCAGATTTCATAAACATCTGATGAAAACTGTGACCTCTATTGTCTACACAAAGTTTTGCTATTATTTGACCTAGTGACCTAGATTTTGACCCCAGATGACCTAAATACAATCCAAACCCAGATTTCATCAAGATAAACATTCTGTCCAAATTTCATAAAGATTGGATGAAAACTGTGACCTCTATTGTCTACATAAGGTTTTTCTATTATAATAGATTTTTACATAAAAGTTAACATATTAAACATGTTAATACAAGTAAAATCATTAAACAAACAAACATGTGGTTGAACATAATACATTTTATTGTCAATACACACAAATAGACATAATACATTGAGTACAAAATTAAAAAAACGTCCCTTAATAGTTTACATACAGGATGATTATCTATAATGAAAATAATGCTTTTTCCTTTTATAACAGAAAAAACTCACAAACAAATATATATAAACATTAACAAAACTAAAATATAATTATATACAATTTTTGAATATACACATCCTTTCACTTTCTTCTTTCCATTTAATGTTTATTTCACCGGCATTTTCACCCTGTATTTCAGTGTACTGTCATTTGCATCAGATGGATGTAAACGTCTCAACCATTCCATCAGTACTGTTATTGGAAGATTGTCTTTGTTAACATAACGTTTTAACTCAATAACAAGTCTGTTGGTCAGTTGTTCTGCCTTTATGAGCTGAATAGTCATTCAATACTTGCAAAGTTAAACCAATGTGTTGGCAGCAAGGGCCTGTGAAGTTTCCGGAGTCCATTTTCATATATTCCCTTCAGACCAAACCATGGAAGTTTTGTGGGATTACAATACACCTGACACATAATTAAGACACACATTGCAATAAAATAACAAGAACAGTCTGCCATAAAAAAAATGTTCACAATTGAGAAATAATGAGAACCTAATGTCTAAAGTAAAAAAGACCTAAATACTGTCCTCTGCACATTTAATATTGTACATATATATATTGAAACTACTTAATCATAAACATTCTTAATACTTATATAACATGTATATTAATATTTGTTTCGTGCAAAATCAATCAGTTTACAAAAAATAATTGGTATATTATGGTTTAAAATCGCTAGACGAAATGATGCGTATCCGAAATTATATACAGTACTGTTTACATAATTTGTTTAGAATTTAAATGTCCTTACAAACAGAAAATAATAAATTAGTGACAGAAAACACAGAAATATATTAGATGAATTAAATAACACCCGCTGTAGTGTTTTCGTTTGCTTAATAAGGCTTTATTCTGTGAATATTTCGTTTATTTTTCGCTAAGGAAATTATAAATTGAGGCGATTGCTTCGCTGTAGAAGATTTCGGGATTTTCGTAACCACTAAACTTTAAACAAAAATGTTTTGGGGTAAACGTGAACCGATTTGGTCATGAAATATATCGAATTAAAGCTTAGAGTATGTACGTTTACACGATATAACTTCTAGAGATACATACCGATTCAGTTTCCGACGAATTCACGCAGACTTTGGTCCATTTTAACACAATTGTTTACCAGCCGATTTTAACGGAAGTTGCATCATCATGAAGGGGAATTCCTCCTCTGGTTGGTTAATTAAACTTCATAAATATTCATTAGGATTTAACTCACCGCAAAACATGTGGAAAATACCCACCGTCACCAAACCGTGTCCGCCATATTGCACTCTACCGCGGACGTGTGAAAAAACTGATAATCCGCATTGTTCAATAATTAAGCAACGATCAATAACACTTATCCTGTATGGATAATCATGAAATAAAAACCATAATAAAGAAAATTTTGTTCTCTAAAATCTGATATATAAATAATTAGTATACACTTAGTGAAAAACAATTCATTATGCTGTTAAAGGTTTTTCTATTATTTGATCTAGTGACCTAGTTTTTGACCCCAGATGACCCAAATACAATCCCAACTCAGATTTAATCAATATAAACATTCTGACCAAATTTCATAAAGATTTGATGAAAACTGTGACCTCTATTTTCTACACAAGGTTTTTCTATTAGTTGACCTTGTGACCTAGTTTTTGACCCCAGATAACCCAAATACAATCCCAATCCAGATTTCATCAAGATAAACATTCTGACCAAATTTCATAAAGAGTGGATGAAAACTGTGGCCTCTATTGCCTACACAAGGTTTTTCTATTATTTGACCTAGTGACCTAGTTTTTTACCTCAGATGACCAAAAAACAATCCCATCCCAGATTTCATCATGATAAACATTCTTACCTAATTTCATAAAGATTGAATGAAAACTGTGACCTCTACTGTCTTCACAAACAATTGTTGACGGACGCACGCACACACGCACAATCGATGTCGGACATCACACTGTCACATAACCTCACCATATCACTTCGTGACAAGTGAGCTAAAACCTGAAAATGTCTAAGTCCAAGGCCCATAACTTTGCCAAAAATCAATGGACCGGAACAACACTCACACTTCATCTGTAGGTTATGTAGGTAGACTCACATACCAAAAATCAGTTCAATATCTATAAGCGCTGCATAAAAAACTCCAGAAAAGAACATACTGGAAGGACTGTCAGACCAACAGTTCAACAGCTATATGCCACCCCTACTGCATTTATATGGGGAGGGCATAAACATAACATCAATAGCTTAATGCGTTGGCAAAAAACATCCAGAATACAGTTATTATGAAGAAACTTTCAAAAAGTCCAAAGCCAAGAACTTCACAAAAAATCAATGGACCTAAACCCAACTCACACTTTATTTGTAGGTCTGGTAGGTAGACCCACATACTAAAAATTAGTTCAATATATGAAAGTGTTGCATAAAAAACCTCCAAAAAAACAGTTATTATAAGGAATATTTATAAGTCCAAGGCCTATGTCTTTGCCAAAAATCAATGGACCTGTACAAACTCACACTTCATCTGTAGGTTATGTAGGTAGACTACCAAAAATGAGTTATTATAGAGAAAATGTCCAAGTCTAAGGCCCTTAACTTCGCCAACAATCAAGGGTCCAGAACAAAACTCACACTCCATCTACAAGTCATGTTGGTAAACACACACACCAAACATAAGGTCAATATCTTAAAGCGTTTCGAAAAAAGTCAGGGAAATGGAATGCGGACAGACAGACGGACAGACAGACGGACGATCAAACTGCTATATGCCATCCTATCTGTGGCATTAAAAGGTCGATAATTCTGCCAAAACTTTGTTCAGTAAAATTAACTTTCTTCATTGATCATCTACCCATAAAGGTCACTGAACTGTGGGAGTTTCAGTAAAATCAATTTACATATATCCCCACTGTCACTGATGGAAGGCATATAAATATATACCTTTTGCAATCCTGAACACACCAAACAACACTGGATCAGCTGCTCCAATGGTATTAAATGTCAAAAGTCGTGCAAGAAAAACACCCACATCAAGGCTGGTTATATTAAATGTAACCGTGTCATCAGGTCCAATACTTGCTTCCTCAATGACGGCTGTGTGGTTAATGTAATTGTCTGTAGAATCCTTAGATAATTGAATAACAAATGTCTGTGGATGCCCTCCATTGAAGCCACGTTTCCAAGCAAAATACACAGATTTCTGAATGACAGTGAAGTTCAATGCTGCTGGTGATGAGGGTTTACCTGAAATAGAAAGTAAATTTAAAAAAATTAAATTGCAGAAAAAAAACACACACCAAAAAAGGTGATGCATGGTTTTTAAAGAATTCAATCCATCTTCAATGACATTTAAATCAATACACTTAATTATTATTACAAACAGATGCAAGCATTAAATTAATACACAATCAAGCACACTATGTTCTCTTACATTCTTTATCACATTACCATAATATAGCAGAGCCAGGTTTTTTTTTCACTTTTTGGAAAGATTTGCCATGGCTTTGGAATTGGGAATTTTATCGGCATTTTCATGAAATTGGGAAAATAAATTCATAAGCCTTTTTTTTCCTCACGAAAAGTCCACTGATTAGGGAAGTACTAAATTTGATATCACTCTTTATAATCATTCAAATTAAAAGAACAAAATCATAAAATACTTTGTTAGATGTAATTGAATTAAAAATGAGAAAAAATACGCAATTGACACTTCTTTCAAAAAAAAACAAACTTTTTTTGTTGGAAATAAGGAAAAAAAAATGCCACATGCTGGGGAAAAAGTATAATTTTTGGGATTGTGAATATAGCCGAATTTCGGCTATAAAATCAGGCAAAAAAAAACCTTAGAACAGTATGCATTAATACCCTCAAACCATTAATGGCCACAACGTCTGGTCTATAACTATAAATAGCACAAACCAATTATTTTTTAAAACATAAGAAATGATGTCAAATGAATATTTAAAGTTTCAGTAAGCATTTTCTGTTTGTTTTTATTAATTGCTCTGTACATTCTATTTTTTATGAATTATTTTGCAACAGGGGGTTAGAAACTTTCAAACAATTGTATGTTTTTCAACCAAAAACTGGTAATATGATTATACAGGATGAAAGGCACAAATTCTCCAAAACATGTAAAAATAGTGCTTATTCTTGAAAATGTACCTCCTCTATAAAAAAGAAATACCACATTTGATAAAAAAAATTAAACAAAATAATGCTTGTTTTTTAAATTTCAATAAGCCTCTTTTCATGTATTTTGAGCCACTATTTGTTCTCAAGCACTCAAGAGTTAAATTGACTTTTTTACTGAATGAAAACATTTTCAACACAAGTGAGACAATTAATTAAACATTTTTTTATATATTTACAACAAATGAAGGCAAACAAATCTAGATATCATTTAATGGTTGTAATACATTTTTAATAAATCCATAAAGTGATCTTGTTATTGAAACCAACATATTGATTAAAAGAGAATATTTTCAAAATTATTTGCATTTTATATTACATTTGTAATCTTTGCCTATTTTTTTAACTACAGATTTATATAAATTCACATTTAAAAACAGGAGATGTGTTTGTCAGAAACACAATGCCCCCTATTGCGCCGCTTTTAAGCCATAAATTTGACCTTTAACCTTGAAGGATGACCTTGACCTTGACCTTTCACCACTAAAAATTTGCAGCTCTATGAGATACACATGCATGCCACATAATTTGAATGATTATAAAGAGTTGCTATCTTGAATATCGCAAAAGTAATGACCAAGGTTAAAGTTTTAGTTGAAGTTTTGGGACACACACAGACAATGACAGACAAGTCAAAAACAATATACCCCCGATCTTTCGATCCGGGGGCATAAACACACAAGTTTCTGAAAAAAAAAAGAATTCATGTTTATCAAATATGTGTCATAATTTTTAAAATAAACGGGTTGACAAGCTAGCTATAGGAATTGATGAAGCAATTGGATAACTGATAAACTGGTTAAAAAAAATCAACATTTTATGCACTCGAGTCGAGGCGTATTTTTTAGCAACAAGAGGGCCTGCAAGGCCACATGTCACTCACCTGAGATAACAAAATATTATTGGGACAAATCTTCTGACCATGTTTCATGCAGATCAGAAAATAAATGTGGCCTCTATAGTGTTAAGGAGGTTTTACTATAGCCATATAAAAGTGCCCCAGATAATTATTTGGGAAAAAGGGTTTTCTCCCATTGATTTTGAAAAATAGGGTGATTTCATTCTTATAATAGGGTGAAATAAGTTATAAACAGTCATACCTTAAAATCATTGCTGCTTAACCTCTGTTGAAGCTTCACACTTGTATTGATTCAATAAAACTGTAAACTATCATAATTAACTTTTATAAACTGAAGTTTCATAATATCTTTAATCCTTGCAATCATTGAAACTGTTCATAATACATGTATAAACTGTAAACTTAAAAAAAAATCTGATGTTAACTGAAACCTTTGTAACTGTAAAACATATAGACATATATTTTAGGGCAACCATCGCTCACGTATGTCTACCTCTCTTATACATTTTTATTTCGCATCGTAATAGAAACTGAAAGAACAGACGCTTTACAAATACATACACAATGAGCGACGAATAAAGTAAGATTGAAAACGCATGTATGTCGTCGTAAATAATTTGGTCAGAATCTTTATTTAACTATGAAATCTAGTCCGCAGTGCGTTTGAATTACTTTGTCTGTTGTCCTGTTCTGTCATCCAGGCCCTTGCTGAATGAAACTGTCGCCGTGTAACAATACTACTTCCAATATACCAAAAATGAGCAAAGCATTTTCGATTGAAGCTATTGTATCGTACGCGTTAAATTTGACGAATCTTCGTTAAAGTCAAATTGTTGCGTTTTCAATACGCATGATATTATATTTCTTTCCTTTTAAACATTTTAATAGGGTAAAAGACGCAGATACGCAGCTTATCTGCGGCACTGAATGAAAGGAAAAATGCCCGCCCCCTGACTGGCGTGTTTTTCAACCAACCGGCATCATTTTTCACTCGTCCAAGATATTATCGGAATAAATCTTCTGACCAAGTTAAGTATCGTGAAGATCTGACAGTAAATGTGGCCTCTAGAGTGTTAACAAGATTTTACTATAGCCATATTAGGAAAAATGCCCCGCTACGTGGAAGCCATGTTTTTCAAGCAAACATAATTATTTTCGAAATTATCCTAGTTATCATTGAAACTAATCTTCTGACCAAATTTCATGAAAATTGGACAATAATTGTGGCCGCTAGAGTGTTAATAAGGTTTTACTATAGCCATATATAGCCATATACGGAAAATGCCCCGCCCCTGGTGGCCATGTTTTTAAGGCAACCAAAACGATTTTCGAACTCATCCAAGGTATCATTGACAAATCTTCTGACCAAGTTTCATGATGATCGGAAAATAAATTTGACCTCTAGAGTGTTAAAAAGGTTTTACTATAGAAATATAAGGAAAAATGCCTAGCCCCCGTGGTGGCCATGTTTTTCAACCAAACGACATCATTTTTTAACTTGAATTAATGCCTTTTGTCATAACACCACAGTATACATAATAGGTTATAAGACGTGCTTCGGGTGTTTTCATAACACCTTACACTAAATCCAGTTTTTTCCGGATGTTTTCTTCAATAAGTATACAGTACAGTTTCAATATTGACTCAACTGAAAGACTGAAACGATTAAGATGAGAAGCGTTTCATTTAAAATTCATTTAGAGCAAATGTCAATGTCAAATCATTCGCGATATAAGTTTGCTCAAAAGAACAATGAAACTATTAACCTTAATCAACAGTTCTCAATGTTCTCTGCGCTACAAAGTTTTTATCCAAAAATCAATACACACATGTTTTTCAAGCAGATAGCATGACGTAAATTGCCGCATAAATTTTGTACACTTTTGCCCAGAAAAAGGGTCGACATTAAATGCATGAGGATGGTTTATTTGACGCTAGAATTTGTAAATTTCACGGTAATATAAACAAGAGATGTGTTCGTCAGAAACACAATGCCCCCTATTGCACCGCTTTGAACAAAACATTGTTGTTGTTTTTTTCTTTGACCTTGAAGGATGACCTTGACCTTGAACTTCCACAACTCAAAATGTGCAACTTTATGAGATACCACTTTTAATTTTTTTATGTTTTTGACCTTTGACCTTGGAGGATGACCTTGACCTTGAACTTCTACCACTCAAAATGTGCAGCTTTATGAGATACACATGCATTCCAAATATCAAGTTGCTATCTTCAATATTGAAAAAGTTATGGCCAATGTAAAAGTTTTCGGATGGACAGACGCCATATATTTGACATTTGACCTTGAACGATGACCTTGACCTTCACCTTTCACCACTCAAAATGTTCAGCTCTATGAGATACACACGCATGCCAAATATCAAGTTGCTATCTTCAATAGTAAAAAGTTATGGCCAACGTTAACGTTTTTTTTTTCGGACTGACGGACAGACTGACATGCACACATACTGACATACAGACTGACGGACAGTTCTACTGCTATATGCCACCCTACCGGTGGCATAAAATTGGAAGTGTGTTTCGGAATACAAATAGATTTCCGATTGAACTATAAAAGTCAGAGATGTCGCACGTGAGAATTAAACACAGTGAAAAAAAATTCAGTGCGGTTTCGATTGGTTAATTATAAAAAGAGGAGTTTCAATTTATAGCTTTATGGTTATTCCAATTTTGGCAGTGTGGTATTGAAGGAGACCCCAAAGTCCGAAAAATGTAAACTTTACAAACCGCAGATCTGGTTTATTAACATTCATTGCAGGCTGTTTTTATTGAATTTATTGTACTGGAGCTTGCCATCTATAGGTTGCCTAGCCCCCCCCCCCTAAAATTTTCTCAAAGGATTTACGCGATTTGGAAAAAAGGCTTGGCGGTGATCCAAAAACCAGAATCTGGCTTGACCCGGAGAACTTTCACCCATGTACTGACAGACTACATAAAAGACTGAATCCTTAAAGCTTGCTATATGCTTTGTGTGCATGAGTGAGCTAACAAGATATGTGTTTGTCAGAAACACAATGCTCCCTTCTGTGCGACTTTGAAGCTTTGACCTTGAAAGATGACCTTGACCTTTTACCACTCAAACTGTGCAGCTCAATGAGATACACATGCATGCAAAATATCAAGTTGCCATCTTCAATATTGCAAAAGTTATGACCAATGTTTAAGTTTTCGGACGGACGGACAGACTGACAGACAGTTCAAAAACTATATGCCAACCTTCGGGGGCATTAAAATGGGGAACAATGTTTGTAAGTTCTATTTAATACTTTTAGGGGATTTAGAAATACTAGAGCAGACAAAAACTTCACCTCTGACCTTAAATCGAGACCATGACCTTTGAACATGGAGAATAGGAATTGCATACATACAAAGTCTGATCATTAAGAATAATTTCTATATTTATATGGCAATCCAACTATGCAACAAAAGTTACAAAGCAGACCATTAACCTTGAAATGTGACATTTGAGGAACACAGGAGTTGTACACCACAGATTATCAGTTCATTGGGAATCATAATTTATATAAAAATCATTTTAGGCATTAAACAATAGCAGTAGGGTAACAGATTCGAACAGAGTTAATCCAGTGAACCCAACAAACAATGCATGTATCGTGTGAATACTTTTTCAGGGGTATAAAAAAACGTTACCTCTTCAATTACTTGAGAAAAGTCAAAAATGAGCAATGTAATAAGTATGAACGACGCAAAAGGTACAAACGGCGATCACAAAAGGTGAGCAAAAAAATGTTATGTACAAACACAGCCTATAAGTATGCTATGCTTGTTGAATAGTGGGTAATTTTCATAAATATGTTTCATCTCAAATATTTAATGAATAAATGACAGACGTGACGAATACCACCACATGCCGCATTGACACAGAATATTTTGCATTTTGTTTTCACAAGAAAACAGCGGAAACCATGCTCAATGTTTAAAACGCACTAAGTGACACCGTGACCTGGTTTTTGACCCTGCATGGCCTACACATCATATAGATACAGCTTTTGTCAAAGTGTGGTGAGGATCAGATGAAAACTACTTGAATTAGAGAGCAAAAACCATGCTGAATGTGTTAAACGTACTATGTGACCCAGTGAACAAGTTTTTGACCCGGCATGACCCATATTCGAACTTGACCTAGAAATCATCTAGATACAACTTCTGACCATGTTTGGTGAAGATCGGATGACAACTACTTAAATTGGACAACGGACACAATGTTCAATGTTTAAAACACTAAGTGACCCCATGACCTTGTTTTTGACCTGCCATGACCCATGTTCGGACTTGGCCTTGACATCATCTAGATACTGATTCTGACCAAGTTTGGTGAAGCTCTGATGCAAACTACTTAAATTAGAGAGCGGACAACATGCTGAATGTTTAAAACGCACTAACTGACCCTGTGACCTAGTTTTTGACCCGGCAAGGCCCATGTTCAAACTTGGCCAAGACATCATCTAGATACTTATTCTGACCAAGTTTGGTAAAGCTCTGCTGAAAACTACTTGAATTAGAAAGCGGACAACATGCTGCATGTTCAAAACGCACTAAGTGACCCCCTGACCTAGTTTTTGACCCGAAAAGGCCCATGTTCAAAATTGGCCTAGACATCATTTAGATACAACTTCTGACCAAGTTTGGTGAAGATCGGATGAAAACTATTTGAATAAGAGAGCGGACACGCATGCGAAGACCTTCATTTGTAAAATGTAAACAGACGCAGTTACATAGGGAATACACATAAAAAAGGGATTTCGTGTTACTTAGAAACAATATATAGGTAACAAGAAATAGTGTTTGTGATTGATAAATTACAATGGGTTATGGTAAATTGCTATCTACAAGTTTTTGTTGCATTTTCGATCTATTATCAAACTGTTTATCAGAACAAACTGGAGCGCGTGCGAACGTTCTATCGCATGCTTTTATCTCTATAGCCACAACTCGGCAAGAACCCACGACTCAACCAGAAACTACCATATACACAGTCTGACTAATATAAAGAACTATGCAAACAATTTTTATTTGGTGAGTTTGTTGTGGAACTGTTATACCAACTCATAATTTCAATGTGAGAAACAATAGCTCCAGCAACATTCAGCTCACATTATGGCAAAATCCAAAACTACGTCCCTATAATGTTCAATGGTAAATGCAGTAGCAAAATTTTATTTATTCTGGTCTATATGCAGAATATTTCCCAAACATTTAATTGGTTGTTAATGAAGTCTAGTGAAGGTAAAACCTAGGTAAAAAAAGCTCAGCTAAAAATGTGTCATGCATTTTGTAAATCTTCTATGCTTAATAACCTTACTTTCTGCAACTACTGTCAACACAGCGCTCGATACGCTTAAAGCATTTTTATGTTGAGTGTGTAGTTTCCGAAGTCAACAGTTTCAAGATTAATGATAGTAAAGTTCAGGAGAGTCCCGTCCACCAGCACCTTGGTCCCATACCAGTTAGCTGTCACATTTGTGTTGTACGGAAGTAGAATGTGTTTGCCTGAACTTCTGCTGATGTTTAGCCCATCATAACGTTGTAAGACTATATTATCTAGTGTTGGGAAAGCATAAACTAGGATACTTAGAGAAGCGTTAGCACCAGTAGCTGCAGCAACAATCAGACTAGGGGTCAGTACTTTTGGACTCACTGTAAAGAAATATCAGGAATTTAGTTAATATACATTTCCATTATTATTATAACAGCATTTGAATATACAGCCTATTTAAAAGTATGAAAACAAATTAAAACTAATTCAAAGTTAAAATAATATTTAAAGAAAGATTTTCAAAAGACGTTTCGCCAATTCCAAGCAATACTTTATGTGAAACACCTACCTGTCAAAACTATAACTATCAATTATGGTGATTAATACCTATCATATTCTACGTTGACACAAATTTACAGAGCTTATACGGTGCTTTATTTTGGTTTTTGATTTCTAAATATGACCCTCAAGATAGCTATGTGATTGTTGTGCGAGAAACACACTATCTTCAAGACATAATTATTTATGGAATACAAATTCAAAATCTTTCAAAATATGTGAAAAGCAGACAACAGACAAATGTTCTGACAGAGTTTCATAAAGATAAATACAACTTCTAAACTCGAAAAATGTTAATGATGAACAAGTCAAAATGCACAACCGACGACAGACAAAACGATGGGATTATAAAATAAGAATATATTTTATCTTTGACCTCCAAGTGTGACCTTGACCTTTGAGTTAGCAAATGGCCTCACACAAACTTGCATAAATTTACATTTAAGCTATTGAAAATTCCTAAAATGGTTTCGGAAGTTAGAAAGAAGACATCATTCTAGACAAACCAAACAACAAACAGAAAAAACGATGGACATATTGACTGCTTTATTCCATATCTTCCAAGTGGTAGTAAACATGTAGGAAATTAATACATGCTATTGATTTCTTTTCTAGAAAATCAAAGAATTTCTTATGGCTGTAAATATTATGTCTGAAATTCAAAGAGATGAATAAAGTATAACTGAACTGTGATATCAATTACGATTAAATTTAAATGTGACATTACAGGAAGATTTTAGCATGTTCAGCAAATAGTTGCTTACAACTTAATCTACTATTTGTAAGCTTGAATCGTTGAGTTTATGGTTAAATCAAAATTTCTTCCAAGTTGAGAATACGATAATGTTTTGAAAGTTAACGCTTAGCACTTGTATTGGTCGTAAAATTGGTAACTTGTAAAATATGTATATGTAAATAAAACGATAACTGCTACCTTACCTTTAACCATGAGGTTGGTTTCAGCAGTCTGATATAAATGCCCACTGACATCGTAGACTCCGTTCTCTACTGAGCATTTATATGTGCCAGTATCATCCATTCGTAGTGCAGGTATGCGTAATATACGGGCAGACGTTGAAGCAGGGCCGTCCAGTGTTATATGTGTATTCGGTATCTGTGCTCCATCATGTGTCTGGGTGAAGGCTGTAAACCTGTACATCGCTGGTACTCCAGATGCCTCACACGTCAAGTCTAATGGATGTCCTTCGGTAGTGTTGGTAGACGACACGTTGATGGTTATATAAGGAGCATCTACAAAATGAACGATAAAGCCATTATTTAGCACAGCGTTCAACTGTTAAGTACAAATATGGCAGAGGCCATACGGATTAAGCCTCATAAAAAACAACAGTTAATTGCAGTCGTAAAATGTAAATTAAAATAATATCTAACATATTATTATAATTAAACTCTAGTAAAATTAAAGATACAAGCGATTCAATATATTACACAAGGGTTATGACTAAACCAACAATTTGTGTTAAAATTACACAAATAAAATATTTAATTATTGTTTCACTGACATATCATGGTAAAATACCAATTAAAGCAAACATATTATAAGCATCTGTTCTCTCTTGCAGGCAAACTTATTTCAAAATCAAACCTGTGATTCTGACAAGATTTTTTAAAGAGAAGCCATATAGGGTAACAAAAATCAGCCACTGGTGGCAATTTTTTACCATCAAACAATCAAGTTATACCATCCACTGTAATTGCAAGCAAATCATGTTTAAATCTAAGCCATGGTTTCTTACAACTCGATAACCTTTTTTGTTCTTATAAATTCATAGAAGTTACAACTACTTTACGCCTGAATATGTTGGTTTCAGATATTTCTATACTACCGTTAAAAGATCTGCTGACCAACATGAGGACCTGAACCATTTGAGCAACTGTAAAAGATCAACCAATAAATATTTCTTCACTGTGAGCATTTTAGTTTCAGTGATATTTCTTCACTGTGAGCTTTTTAGTTTCAGTGATGTTGATAAACAATATTTTAATGAAGAAAAACATTCCATTACTGATCGACAAATCTGATCGTAAGTAACTCAAAGTTGAGCAAATAATTATTTAAGGATTTAAAAATGGTAGTCTCTTGACCTTTGAACAAAAGCTTTATCAGAAACATAAAAACTAAAAATAAGCCCACACAGGCTTGTAAATGGCAGAGCAGCTATGCTCATGGCATGTTAAATGGCGCATAACTCAAAAACGTTAGGATCACTGAATTCAAAAATTGTGTCCTACACATTCACACATCATAGCCATGACATATTTTAAGTTTCAAATCAATCATTTAGAAATCTAGAACCATAACAAAAGGGCCTGAAAGGCCCAACGTCGCTCACAACGGCCACCGGAAAAACTTTGCGAAACCGAAATTTCGCAAACTTAAGTACCCTTTTTCTTGAAGGTTTGCTTATTTGTGATAAAGTATAAGATAAAAGTCTAACTTGTGATTAATAATTGGTTATTTTTGCTTGTTAAATGCGTTTTCTTCACTATGAACTTTATTTGCAAAGTTGGGGTTCCCATGGGATTTTTGTATTTTCCCATGGGATTTTTCATTATCCCATGGGAATTTTGGTTTCTCCCATGGGATTTTTCTCCAGCTTTTTTTATGGGAGAAAAAATCCCATGGGATTTTCAAAAACATAAAACACGTTCGTTTGTGCTTAGTTATCGATTTTAAGCATTGTTAAAGCATTTGTGCTTATTTTCGTTCAATTTACTTTGATAGAAAAAAAATCCCATTTTTTTATGGGAAAAAAAAATCCCATGGGATTTTTTTCTGATTTTTAGAGATTTATTTATGTAACCTTCAGAAACACTACCTTTTACAAATGATGAGCATTTCTCGCGATTTCAACGCGTTAAATCGTGTTTAAAAAAAATTAAAAAATCCCATGGGATTTTTTTGTCCCATGGGATTTTTTTGTCCCATGGGATTTTTTTTCCCATGGGATTTTTTTTCCAATTGGATTTTTTTGAAGGTATAAGTTTCTAAAAGCTATATAATAATAATAATAATAATAATAATAATAATAATAATAATAATAATAATAATAATAATAATAATAATAATAATAATAATCGTGCTCAATATGATGAATTTGTACTTTTAAGCGACTAACATTTTTATTCGAGCCGATCGTCGAGTCCGAATGGTGAGTATAAGAGCAATTTACCAGTACAAATAAATCTCACTTGTTTAGAGAACGCTACCGTACTATAAAATAATCTTGATAATAAGTCATATCATTTTTCGACAGAAAATGATAACAGTATCCATATTGATGTCAGCAATGTCCCCTGCTATGATTAATATTGACAAAATGAAAAACCTTGACAATAATTCCGTGTCGAATACGCATTAGATTATAGCAATCAAATTCATATAAGCATTGATAAGATAATATGCGAAAATGGGTCTTATGTCAAATAAGGCCAGCGTAGCTCCATTCCATAATGTCCGGTATTAAGTCACGTCAAGTTTCGTGGTCGAATTATAGCATAATAATCATTTTCACATTACGCGAATCATATGAGTTTCCCTACATATATTGTGTTAAAATTTATGTTACACTAATGTGCGATGATGAAAAGGGGATTTCGGTAATTCTACATTCGCCCGCCTAGTACCGAAATCCCCATATTTACGCCTTAAAGGGTCAATAGGTCATCGGTATGAATGGTTTTTGACTTCACATGAATGTTACGGTGCAAAAAAATGATATTAATTTTAATTATTAAGCACTCTTGACAGCATTAAGTTGCCTCTCAGTGGGGATTTCGGTAATTCTACACTAGAACTTAAACGCGCGCCGGTACCGAAATCCTGCTGTACAAACCTTCAAGTGTCAACAAAATTATTATAGTGTTTTTTTTTCATTAGCAACCAGTGACATTTATTATCTCCCATTCGGTTACTTCTTTTGGAAAATAATTAGCGGGGATTTCGGTACTGCTACATTCGTACGCCCAGAGCCGAAATCACCCATGTTTACGCCAATCCCCCATATTACGCCTTAAAGGGTCTATATGTCATTATGTTTGGGTTTTGGCTTTGCATTAATGTTGATTTGTACACAATCATATTAGTGTTAATCATTTAAACACTCTTATCAGAATATTTTTTTCCATTATTAAATAGTTTATTAATGTGAAAAATGTGTAAACGAATGTAAAAAAAGGTAAAATGTACATTTAAAACATTGGTTACACAAAAGTATATGTAAATATAACATGACATAGTAATAATAAGTCTTCAGAAAGTATTTTCCAAACAAATCTGATGAAACAAATGATATCGTACTACCTTATTTACAATATGCTATACACTTTTGCAATTTAGTTATCAATGTTTAATCAAAGCATAAATCAGCATATGTTGCCTCTTAGCGGGGATTTCGGTAATTCTTAACAAGCACATAAACCCGCGCCGGTACCGAAATCCCCGCTGTACAAACCTTCAAGTGTAAAAAAAATACTGATTTAGGTTTAAATAAAGGGAACAATAGTATTTTTGGCCACCAAAAAGCACTTCCGCGTCAACAAAAAGATTGAAATTATGTCAGAAACCCAGCTTTTCATTGTATATATTGCAATACACCATCGGCCGCCGAGAGCGGAATACTGCGCTTGGCCGCTAAACAATGTAGATTGCATCAAATTAAATGTCAATTTTCGATTTTATTACAAAAATAAACACTGCCTTTTTATAAATATGTCAAGCACGTACACTTAACAAAAAAATCGATATATCTTTATGTAATGTAGAAAAGTAAAGCGCTTTATATATAACAATGTTTTATAATGTCTCTCTGGTTGAGAAAAAAAAACTAAACAAAACCATGTAGAACCTATAATATGTTTTCATAATTTAAAAAAAATATTTAATGATGCACGTGATGTTTTATAATTGATATAAGTTCACGTGTCATTGAACGAGTTAAGGGAGAGATACGAATTAAATTACACATAATTAAAAACTGATACTATACTGTCAGCTTGATTTATAAATTGTGTTCCATCGCGCCAATATATTCATTGTTCCATGAAATTGTGTATAAAAGCAAAACGATTGAAATTATGTCAGAATTCCTGCTTTTCACATGAAATGATCTTTAACACTTTATTTATTCCAATCAGGAAAATAACAAATACAATAATAGGGGAAGTCTATACTGTGTATTAGAAACTTGTTGTGGTGATCCCTATCTTATCCGCTCAATACACATCCACCTGGCTACTGTACAGAAAAAATTAGATTTACTTCCAAAATAACTGATTTCATTAATTGCTAACTTGTTGTCTACATTTTAAATTAACAACGATAATGGATCAACATCACCGTTGCACAATTATTAAGTTCACAGTAATCTGTACTTTAAATAGAGCCTAATTAAAGACGGTGCTAATAAAGAACAAAGCGTGAATGTGGATATTAAGAAATTAGATCCTTTTTTGCATGACACTGGCAGTATATCATTTTATCTTATATAAATAAGCGACATTTAAGACATGGATAAAATTAAAATAAGACACATTTGCATCTTTCATTTCTTGAAAAAAAAATAAGCACGCAGTCACATATAAATAAGATACATTGAAGACACAGAAAAAAATAAATAAGACACATTTGCATCTTTCACTAAATTTTCTTAGAAAAACATGTGAAACTGAAGAAAAACATTTATTACTGACACATTATTCTAAAAGTCGACTGACAACTTAAGTTCAAAGAGGGATTTACAATTAAATAAGATCCATTTTCGCATGATGCTGGTTGTAGAGCAAGCAATACATTTCTTACTGACACATTATTCTAAAAGTCGACAGGCAACATTAATTCAAAGAGGGAACCACAATTAAATAAGATCAATTTTCGCATGATACTGGTTGTATAGCAAGTACATGTAGTCACATATTAATTACATCTTGCATTAGTTGCAATAATAAGTGCGCGTGCTTCTGAACGTTGCGTTAAGCGAGAGTGTTGTCATTTTGTTAGTTTTATATTTTGGTATTATGTATGATTATTGCTTGTATTGAATTTGAAATAAACGCTTTCTGGCAAATAAGCATCGTCTTAATTTTAATACAAATAATGAACATTTGACATACAAAATGTCCAATAACATACCGGCAATAACATTATATATATGTTAATTTCTTTGCATGTTTATACCGAAATTATAGCCGACATCGGCAGTTAGGGAAATTTTGTGACACACTTTAACACATCAAACATGCATGATAGTTCTTTTTTCATATGATATTCCCCTGGTTGCTTACCGGTGTATTGATGCAGTTGATTACCCCACCGGGACTACAGTAGGGTGCTAATACACACGTGTATCGTGTTCAATACAATCGTCTTAATTTTAATACAAATAATGAACATTTGACATACAAAATGTCCAATAACACATCGGCAATAACATTATATATATGTTAATTTCTTTGCATGTTTATACCGAAATTATAGCCGACATCGGCAGTTAGGGAAATTTCGTGACACACTTTAACAAATCAAACATGCATGATAGTTCTTTTTTCATATGATATTCCCCTGGTTGCTTACCGGTGTATTGGTGCAGTTGATAACCCCGCCGGGACTACAGTAGGGTGCTAATACACACGTGTATCGTGTTCAATACCCGATCCATGCTACAACGTGTAAGAACGGGAATTTCGGTAATTCTACCTTTTTAAGCTTGCGCACCTCTAATGGGCACATATCCAAATATAATTTAATTAATTATTTTCCTAATCAGCATCATTTCACTAAACTACATGCAAATTTGTAGGTAGGCTTTCCATGCTTAAAAAAAATAAACCGATTTTTTCAAAACCACCCTCACGCTCGGCTTTTGTCCAGTTTATTTTCACCCCTGGTGTATATAAAAGTTCCATAATTCATTCAAATTTCCAAATATGGGCATGCAGTTGGTGTGTACAGATGCAGTAAAGGTGTTTAAAGTTTAAACAAGATGAAATAAGTATTCTTTTACAGACATTTATTTTTTACAAATTTTAATCTATGGAATAGCGCCATGAAATGTAAGTGATTTCAGCCAAGTAAAACTTGGGTCGGTTAAAAACAAAGTGTCATAAAATTCAAAATAGTATCATTTAAGTTATATTTTAAACTAAGTTTTTATAGAAACACTATATACAGCAAAAATACAAAAAAATAGACAAATTTACCGTTTACTATTTTAAATAAAAATAAAAATGCAACATGCATCATTCGTATTTTCAGCAGTAAATTAATCAATTTAGCCATAACGTTGTTTTAATTTTAAAATTGAAGGATGTGCATACAATTTTCAACATATTTAACAATAAACATAGCTTATGTGCTATATTAAATCAATGTACGTTAGAAAAGAAATAAAACGCGTCGCAAAAAGTATGCGATGTCGGCAGGAATCGAACCTGCGCGGGAAAATCCCAAAAGATTTCTATATCATCGCCTTACCCACTCGGCCACGACAACTTCACATCTGTGTAACCTTAAATTAGATATATATAAGTAAACAGGTAAAAAGGCTCGCTCGATCTTTGAAGAAATCGCGAAATCGTATTTTTCAGATGATAATTGGATCAAAGTCAATATTTATAGTGAAAATAATGTAATCTAAATGAATAAGTTAAACATATATCAAAATTCGAAGTTTGAAAAAAATAAAATGCATCTCTCGGAAATAAGCGATCATTGAAGATCAGCAATGGCTTATGTATGAAGTGAAAGGACAGTTGAAAGTTTCCATTTTGCACGTTAATGATTCTGATAATATAGTGACAAAGGCAGCAGTCATATGTAGTATTGTGTTTGACCGGAGAGTAGCGTGATCTGTGTCGGTGTTGGGCGCTCTGAGGGCGCAATCCGGCTACATAGGTACATAGGAACCTCTAGTGGCTATAGTCCATGGATCGGGTTCGGCAGACAGGGAACATGTAAATTTTTATATGTATGTTTTATATCTTAATTACCTAAACGTATATTTATCCTGGTTACTTATTTACTGAGGTTTGAGTTAGTCGCAATGATTGTAGATACGTTGTACTATATTTAGTAAGTATTTGGAGGACGAGTGGCACGGGCACGCGCTTTATTATCACTTATGCAAGGAACGCGTTTTGTTTATATACGTATTTTTGATATTCCGATAGGCTTAAGGGAGGTAACTTATTCAAGTAAAACGCGATATTTTTTGCGATGCCTTTTTATAACTCTTGTTTAATTAATTACATACGAATATACAGCTAAATTTAAGATGATTTTTACCAGAAAAAAATTTCGGAGAAAGATATATTGAGATTTTGATATTCCATAGAATGCGAGTCTCCATATATATTTTCTATTGCAGGGGAGGTAATTTAAAAAAATTAAAGTCTCCGAATTGGTCTTTGTTGTATCTATTTACGTTTATTTTCAAGCTAATGGCGATTAAAAAATTAATTATTATTAGTATGTGCTCACATGGATATTGGTACGGATATATCGTGTTTATATAAGTGTTACTACATCCATTTCATTTATCATTCAGGTCGGGCTGCATAAATCTCGTGAAGAGGCCAGTAGGACCTGTAAACAAACTCTCATACACATACTCTTCACTCTTCGTGGCGCTCTCGCATGTCTGAGGCGATATATAAGACCGATGTCATATATAATACTGTATTCGCTGGTATTTTCGGTTGATATGTTTGATTGCTTAGGACGCAATGAATATAGTGTATTTATATTTAATCGAAGTGATCTCATTGTTTTTTCTGGCGGTATTCAATTTCTGGTAATAGTTTCGCGATTAAAGACGTCGGTTCTCGGTTAGGTGTGGAATGTTCTTATTTGTTAATGTGCCAAGTGCTTAAAGGCGGTTTATCGCACTTTATTAGTCGGCGTTTCAAGAGAATGGGTAATAAATGCAAATCAGTAGGTGCTTAGAAGACTTAAGTACGGCAAGAACCACAACTCACTCTGCTAGGAACGATTACCACTGCCTGTCTGCAGCAGACGACAAATGATTCTGCTCAAGCAGTGAATGTATATACCAGCTTGTAAACGCCATTGGCCAGTCTAGTGTTTATCATTAAAATATGCACATATTGGCTGCTTTCATGGAAAACGAGGCTTAATGCACGTCAAATAAGATTAGCCTGTGCACAATGATAAGCATATGCAATGCGAACAAGCTAATCAAGGACGACAACAGCGAACAACTTCAGTGCCTTCAGCGCTTTGATTTATAATATACATTATGTCCTATGTTATATGGCGTATAGCTACTTATATATGTGCGTATAAAATATGTTAACCGTCTTTATTTTTTAAATAAATGAAATCATACTGAAACTCTCCGAATTGAGGATTTACATGTTTTGATGAGCTGTCAAAGATTATTACAAACAACAATTATTATCTTTTTTAATGCAGACACTTTAAAAGACTGTGGGTGCGGACCCAGGATCCTGCGATAAATCAAACGGAAAGGTACTTTAGGTACTTAAGCTACGTTGAAGAAACTCGGACATTGTTGACGCCCTGTCTTCAATAAATACTGTTTTTGAGTGAGGTAAAACTTACAAATGTATTTGTTAGCAAATTGAAGTTTATCGTGGTATTTTGAAATTATTTTTAAAATAACTGGACTAAGCATTGGTTTCGGTAGAAAAGTACTGCAACAATTTCGCTAGATTTGAACACATTTTAACACTCCGCATTATGATATTTTGATTCAATTTTTCATATTTATACCAAGCGAGTTTTCATTTGACCGCCTTGCGGATACAGATCCATTAGCATGTGCTTGTGTATTATAATAACAATTAATGAGTTAATTTACTACTTACAGTATCGTTATTTCATCAACATCATCGTTTTCATCGTTATCATCATTATCATCATCAACATAGTCATCATCTCATCATTATCATCATCATCATTATCATCATCATCATCATCATCATCATCATCATCATCATCATCATCATCATCATCATCATCATCATCATCATCATCATCATCATCATCATCATCATCATCATCATCAACATCATCATCATCATCATCGTCATCATCATCGTCATCATCATCGTCATCATCATCGTCATCATCATCATCATCATCATCATCATCGTCGTCGTCGTCTTCGTCGTCGTCGCCCTCGTCATCGTCCTCGTCCTGCTCCTCCGCCTCCACCGCATCATCAGCAGCAGCATCGTCATCAGCAACAGCAGCAGCATTATCGTCACTATCACCAACAACATCGTTATGGTCGCCATCGTCGTGATCATCATCATCAGTGTCATCATCATCATCATCATCGTCATTGTTATCGTCGTTGTTCTCCTCCTCGTCGTCGTCATCGTCATCATCGTCGTCATCGTCATTCTCATCATGAACAATTTCAACAACCGTAAAACCTATCGCTCAGCTCATTTTTGCAGTGAATTCGGATGTTATATCAAATCTTTTTGATTAATAGAGTTTGCTGCTTAATGTATTAATAACTAAATAATAATGTTGATAATATTGAAAATAAATGGTTTCAATTTTATTTATCCGTTTAAGATGCAGTATTTGACCAAGTCAATTTGTCGCTAAAAGTATTCATTACACATTCAATCCAAAATGCGTTACGAGTTGCTATTGAAACTATAATCGCATTCCGATAAAAATGGTGTCTGTATTAGGGCCTGTTTAATTTCTACGCTTCATTGCAATTCATAAAAATATTTTTAAGGGTACCGGTATATCTAGACACACTCTGTTATCCAAACAATCCTTGTGATCATAAACAAATAAACAATGAAATATAAATAAAATTAGATGATAAAAAATGGTATCTTCCTTTTTGCTGTTGCTAGTTATCAACAGAGTAGCAAAACTTTTAAATATAAATTATATTCAATTCATAGCACGCTTAAAGATTTGAAGTTTATCTAAATCTATAAGCACAAACATATTTATGTTTGTTAATACAAAGCTGTAGCAGTTTTCTGATTGCGCTTGAAAAGATGTGATTGTTGTTGTTGCATTAATAGTATCATTAGTTTGTATTTCCAGATTAGGTATTCCACCATACATTTTGTTTTTAATCAGATGTCTTATAATTGGCATTGCAATATTTCAATAACGAGTAATCAACACAATTGACTTTATGTATTTTTAATTGTTTATCCATATTATCATTAACACTTGAGGGAAAAATAAGCTGTGTCATTTTTTATTTTTTATTTTACTTATGGTTCAGACAACTCTGCTTTTACTATATGCCGTAATAATTATAAGTTTCCGTTCACTTAAAGATATTGTTTTTCGTGTTGGAAAATTTAAATACGAAAAATATTTAGAGACAAGTGTGTTATGTTTGTTTGTCAATTATTTAATTGAAGTAGAAATAATACATCAGTGTACATAATTTTTTCGTTCTTTACTTTAAAAATACAACTTAACAGCTTTGCAATCAACTGAAATAATATATAAAAAGTAAAAACAATAAACGTTTGGCTTTCTTAATACGATATCATTTCAAACGCTGTTGGAAGGAACCATTGCTTATTAGAGGTTTACAAGGTAATTTACCCAAGTACGCAAATGTAATGGTCGATTGCCCTTAGGCATGATTCTGTTTTATTACTTTAATCCGGTTGTAAAAATGCATGACCGAAGGGTCATCAGATAAGCAAAAACAGGGCCAAAGTCTGATAAAATAGCGCTGTTTAGCTGACTGTACGAAAATCCGTATGTCCGAAAATTTAGAATCATGATAACATAAATATTTTGGCTTAAAAAGGAAATGTAAGAAAATTTAGAATGTAAGAGAAAATACGGTGGTTTTATGGTGTTTAAATCGATTAGAAATAGCAAAACCTAAAGACGTAATCTCAAGTGTGATTTTCAAATGATTTTATATGAATGTACACACACGGTAAAACTAGTCTATTAAAATGCAATACCTTCATTGGTTCTCATGTTTTTAATATTTATTAAACATAGGTATTTGTGAACACTTGTTGTTATATAATATTGAAATGTACACGCATACTGAACATAAAATCATTAGCATAACGGCTAAGTTGGTTTTTACTAAGATTGCAATAGTGTTTATTTTATTATTATGAATCTTATGAGGATAATTTTGAAAGTATGACACAGAGTATCTGAAGAAGATAAATACATAATCACATATGTTGTTGTTGTTGTGGTTATTGTTTCAATATTTTTATGAGTATCATACATTCAATGACGAATAGCTATTAATTTGTCATACAAACACCATAATTATTATTGGATTGCGGAGATTAAACAAATCGATTCCCTTGTAACTGATATAACTGATACATTTTTTGAGCGACAATTTGAAACTAAATCTAGTATTATTTAAATTTGATTATTTTAATTGCAGCATTTTTTTATTAACCCCAATTAATGTGTACGCAACGTTTCTTTTATTTAAATCGCTGAGTACGAAGCATCAAGCTATTTTTTAATTAATTGACAGTAATCTTTAATGTATGTCATAATATAAATTGAAATCAATCTTAATTAAAGCTTGAGTGGTTGGTTTGTAATAAGTTTTGTAAATGTTGCTGTAGGATATGTATGCACAATAAATACTAACGCTCTGGCATATTGTGATGGTGATATGATTATATATTGCACAATAAATATGTTCTTGTGATAATATTGAGGCTATAATTAGTTTTTGAATTAAGCTAGCTAATTTCAAATAAGATACAAACACATCCCAATCCTAAAATTATCAGTAAGTTATAGTATTGTTTGCCTCTAGGCGCATAATTAATTGAAGGCCTAGTTTATCTGTTAATCCTCGCCCCATGTGGTGTCCCAGTGGGTACACTGATATTAATACACGATGTATTGGTCCACAATTAAATCTCTTATAAAAACATGTCTCTCAGGTGACTGAAAAATGGCTGTGTAGATACAACAAATACTACTACAACGGAGACTAAGATAACACATGTTACAATTAATTTGTCTTCCTTGCGTTCTTCTTATACGACAAACACTTCTAAAACAAAAAAGCAAAAAGCCGCTACTGCTACTGCTTCGGCTACTCTTACTGCTACTGCTACTGCTGCCGCTGCCGCTGCCACTGCCACTGCCGCTGCCACTGCCACTGCCACTGCCGCTGCCACTGCCACTGCCGCTGCCACTGCCGCTGCCAGTGCTGCTGCTGCTGCTGCTACTGCTAGTGCTACTGCTACTGCTACTGCTACTGCTACTGCTACTGCCACTGCTACTGCCACTGCCGCTGCCACTGCCGCTGCTGCTGCTGCTACTGATAGTGCTACTGCTACTGCTGCTGCTGCTGCTTCTGCTGCTTCTGCTGCTGTTGCTACTGCTACTGTTACTGCTACTGATACGGCTACTGATACGGCTACTGCTACTGCTACTTCTACTGCTACTTCTACTGCTACTTCTACTGCTACTTCTACTGCTACTGCTAGTGCTACTGCTACTGCTACTGCTACTGATTCTGCTACTGCTACTGCTACTGCTACTGCTGCTGCTGCTTCTGCTGCTGCTGCTACTGCTGCTGCTGCTACTGCTACTAATGATAATAATTCTCCTTCTACTTCTCTTTCTACTATTGCTAGCGATGCTTCATAATTTATTTTTAAATGTATCATTTTGTTAAAACAGGAAAGAACTGTTATATATATATTCTTAAAGGTGTAAAGAATCTAAACTTTTCTGCGATTAAAGTTTTATTTAACTGGATTAGTATAGGCCACATAACAGACGCTATTGTACTGATTTGTACTAAACAACATTTTGTCATAATCAACAGTTTTAACATGCCGCAGTTTCCTTGGAAGTTAACCTTTGATTGGAGTTATGTATAAAACATTAACAAGGTATTTGTTGACAGTTTGTCCTGTCACAATTATATATTAGTTGAGCCAAACGTGTGATAAAGATCCCTTTTGGGGTGGCGATAAATACTATTTATATTGTTCAACAGTGGGAGACTGAGAAAACATATGTTACAATTAATTTGTCTACTTTGCCTGCTTCTTCTTTATATATTTTTCTTGCTAATCGTTTAGTTTTAGTTAAGTAGGTATATCAATTTACATTTTTTGATAGATATTTATTTGGATAGTAATAGTATGTTTTATTTGACTTGACATCATTGAACCGGTTTATTCATTGATAAGATCGGGATCTCCACAGGTGTTTAATCTCGATTGTTAGGTGGGGAGAAGGGTCCGAATGATAATGTTGTCGTCGGCTTACGAATCACATTTCACAAGTTTTAGACAAATATGCATACGTTATAAACCTAATTTAAGTATTACATTGATAATAACTTATCTTTATTTTGATGAACTACGTTTAAGGTATAAAACTATAATTATCTATGTGTTGTGTGCCGCATACATACCATCTTGCTTTTTTAAATTTGATCACAACGGTCCGAAGTCATAAACATTCATTATGCATGGTTGCTAAAGCACAGTGTATACTAACTAACCTATGTTTATTGTTGTTTGCTAGGGTTATTATTATTTTTTTATTTTTTTTTATTTGGGGGGGGGGCTGTTATAGAAGATTTCAACTAGTCCTTCAATTAACGAAAAAAATATTGGTATAGGAAATATAAAAGAGTAATAGACAGCTTCATTCATGCTGTTCTATTATGGTGTTTTAACGCATATAATTATGTATGGTTGATGAAGCACATTGTATGCTACCGATGTTTATTGTTGTTTGATGATGATGTTAAGTTGGTGTTGCTGTTGTTGTTAATGATGATGATGAGGAGGAGAAGGAAGAAGAAGAAGAAGAAGATGATGATGATGATGATGGTGGTGGTAGTAGTGACGACGACGACGATGATGATGATTTTGATAAAGATAATGAGATTTGAATAAAATAAATGCGCAAAGATTTTTCTTTTTAGCGGCCAAGTGCAGATATCTGCGCTCGGCCGCTGTAAGGGTTATGTAATATTTGCAATCTACATAGGAGTCAATAGCAGATACCAAGCACCATATGCTTATGAGAAACAAAAGCAAAATATTGGCAATCGCTGAAATCTCGAATATGACTTAATCATTTTATTAAATGAAAACCGGTAACTATTTTAAACGGTTATTATATTGCAACAACTTAGCGTTGTTTATCCAAAAGACCATTGTTATAATTACAGGGACGTCAATAGGCCAAACTATTCAGGAAATATGATTTGAGTCGTCAAGGATAGATTTTGAGATCAATGTACGTCCGATGAGATTTAAAGGGAGTTGGAGGAGTAGGGACAGATTCGTTCGAGTACGCGATCATTTGAGAACAAATAATGTTGAAGCTTTATCGGAATTCCGGAAATTTGCGATCGGTACCGATTTTTCCAGGTTCTTTTTTATTGATTCTGATAAGTTAGCGGCCGGCACGGACATGAATATTAACTGACGAAAACCTCTTCGCTACTTTCCGAAAATCTTCGACATGTTGCAAATATCCGTAATATTCCGCATTGTACTCACCAGAAATTGCAACTAGAAAGACTACAACAAATCAATTAGCTACGGCTCGGGCGGGGATTTACCTTTTATCCCTGTAAGGGACCTAATGCCCCAGACTACCGGCTATTTTTTCCGGAATTCGAACTCGATACACTTGATATCCCTGAATTAAATATTTATATCCGCAATTTTGATCTCGAGAGTGCTGACTGTTAGTATTGTATTTGACTGGAATGACTGTCGATTATGTGTTTTTAAGATTAAAACAAGCTTACGAAGAACTTTGTGTTTGCTTTTTTGTACGCTTTCTTTTTAAAAATGTATTGTCCGCCACGGACGCAACAATTGACCAAATGTACCAGATTGTGGTCTCTTTAAAGTGCTATGTTTTTACTGCCGTGATATCTTTAACAAACTACACATTAGTGATCGTGGACGTTTTATACTCTTATTGAATTTGTTTCCCCAAAATATGCTCTTCTATTAGTAGATGTTTAGGTGACGATGTTCTAATTATAGATCTTACACGGTCAAGAAACACTAGATAGGTCTTTGCAAAGAGAGCTGTTGGATATCGTGAATGCGTTCAATGTGGCCTGTTTATTTCAGAAAGCTATGTGCAATGTTTTATGGGGATTTCTATTAAATTGCCAATTGCAAAATTTGATTTAATTCATTCGGACCTACAAGCGGGAAACTTCTTCATTAAAATTCAATGGGCTTTTAAGAAGTTCGTTGAAAGGCCAAATTTGACGTTAAACAGCAACGCCGAAAAAATTGCTACTCAGTCTTATTTATCACTTTTTTTGTAAGATTTACCAGTAGACGTTCTTCAGTGAAATTAAGCAAACACACAGTGCCGACAAATATGGAAGGGTATTTAGGTAAAAATTACATCCTTCTTTGTGACTGTGTCATGATTCTTGATGGTACTTTCAATTAGTATGTAGACACCTTTTCATGCTTGATGAAACTTACATCTTGCCTGATGTCCAATGTCTATTTACATTCTGCTTAATGGTATCATGCATGTGTACAGATGCAACATTCTTGTTCGTTAATTGCATGCTGCATATGTGTATGTTGGTTTGTGCAGAGAGACTTGTGCAATAGGCGCAGTGCATAATGGAATCAAATATTAATGCGTTTAATAAATTAACGCGATGGTAAGATGTGAGTTTCACCCAAGCACAAAGCAACATACTATCATGCATGATACAATGATGTCAATTGACAGTCATTCCGAAATGCTACTGAGGACTACGGAAATTTACGGCGTATAACGGAAATTTTATGTTATAGGAGAAGTTGCGCACCTTTGTAAGATATTTGCTACTGAACCGAAATTAACCGCGTGTTTGTAGACTTAACTTTTTTTTGGTTAATGACTAACCATAATTTTTGTACAGTAATTTACCTTCAATAACCAAAGAAAGTCTATGAATATATTTCAATATATGCTACTAATGCATGTATGCAGAGCTCCAGATAAGACGCTTAAAGTCGTAAAAAATTGAATTAAATTTAGTAAAAAAGTAGACTTAAATTCTGTGCGTACGGTTACACATTGGAAAAATAAAATAAGAATTCAAAATTTGTGATCATGCGTAAAACTCAATATCAATGCATATAATGTAAACATTTTATCAATGAGTTCCCACTCGTCTAGGCCCTCATTACAATTATGAAATCAACAGCACTTTAACGTTATTATGAATAACAGACCATCTTTACAACAGTCGAAAAGCCGAACGTTTTCCATTATCTGGTCCTTTTATCGCAAAAAGTCTGCTGTAACCCGGCAATTGTCATGAACTCTTCTTAGACTATAAACCTTAATGCGGATGTGCCAAAAATTATATTTACCTGAAAAAAAAGAATTAATAATAGACTTTAAGGCTGGATTATTATAGAGTGTAAACCAAGATTTTGCTGAAAAAGTTATCTGGAACTTTGCATGTATGTTGAGAGGAAATCGATTACATAATTTCAAATTTACTAGAGTACTTTTATATTGCACCACATAAAATGCTATAAAACTATAATATTGAAGTGCACATATAAACTTTATTATAGATGGGTAGGTATTTCGTGTCAATCTCTTTCACATATGAAAGAGCTGTTGGTCATGCTGCTTTAAGTACATATAGATGCATGACACAATTTAGATTAAGCAAAATAAAACACTAGGTATTTGCCAAGAGTCAAATATATACGAGCAGTAAGAGCGTAATCGTGCACAGCGAGACTTACTCATGTAGAATTGAAACTCTTATTGCTTTCTTTCGAAATAATTTCATGTGTCCGATCTAATATGCAATATGCCCGGTGTTTTTTTTGCGGATTAATGTTCCGTTTTAGATCCATAATTAACGAATGCCTCAATATTTTCAAAAATTAACACCGGAATAATGTTCACCGACATTTTTTCATACAGATTGGATATAAATATTATAGAGTTTAACAAAAAAATACATTAAGCCCTGTTCTCCCGGCACACGTGCTAGACACACAGGTGGTTAGCGTGTGGCTATGATAATAATCAGTGAAAACATCTTTTTGAATGATAAATAATCATATTAAAACGAAAAATCAAATTTTCTATAAAAAAAAATCACTATCGTTTTATATATAACAAGGTATCCAACTCGAAATCATCCGAAAACGGGGTGCATCGTTTTGAGCAGCCATTACTAAATTAATTTTGCAGCGATTTTCATGACCCGGTCTTATTCAACGCAGAAATGAATTTCCTTTTAGGAAATGTATATATATTGTAATATTTCTACACATGCTGGGTCAAATTTTAAGAAATAAAGCTATACATAATTCGCTTGACCCAGTTGTGATCGACCAGACCGTATTTATGAATGAAATCTCCAGTTGTAAAGACACAACTCCGCATTGGAGCAATTAAATCACTCTTGTGTTTAAAATGTCAGTTAGTTGAAATGTATGTAAACAAAGGTTTGAACATGCGCTGGACAGTTAGTTTTGATGCATAATGCTACGGCAAGCACGGTAAGAATGTTTTTTTCATACGTTTTATTGAATTATGGTATCGAGGTTCGTGAACTTTGCAGGGAAAATGCCCTTTTCCCCGTGAAGATTTCAGTCATGAATACTGTCTGATCGATCACAGCTGGGTCACGCGAGTTGCGTATCGTGTTATTTCTTAAAAGTTGACCCAGTATTTGTAAAAATATTGCAAGACATATACATTTCCAGAAAGGAAATTTATTTCTGCGTTGAATAAGACCAAGATCGTGAAAATCGCTGCAAAATTGATGAAGTAATGGCTGTTTAAAACGATGCATCCCGTTTTCGGATGATTTCGAGTTGGATACCTTGTTGAATATATATTTAACTTATTTGTTTTAAGAAAAGTTGATTTTTCGTTATAATATGATTACTTATCATTCCAAAATATGTTTTCACTAATTAGTATTATAGCCACACGCTAACCACCTGTAGCTGGACACTTTTAAAAAACACTATACAAATTCAAGTACTTATGCACTTAATTGGTTGTAAACAATGACGGTTGAAATCCGTGCGTGGGAATTTTTCTGGTAACCAAGAGCGACGTCAACGTTCATGACAAACCTGTTTATATGACATTTATTTATTGATTTTTTTCCAACTTGATTGAAAATTATGTTTTATGATATTTTAATACATGTAGATGAAGTAGTTGTTTTCTCAACGAGGAGTACAATAGTTGTACAGTACTAGACACGAGTACTTGTAACTTTCAGGTTTCTCTTTATACCACAGACATTATATAGTCATAAAATGATAAGTATGTGTTTATAGAAATTGTAATTATAGCATGGTAAACAGACTAGAGAAATCTGAAAGTTTCACGCACAGGTCTGTGGCAATGGGGGTTTGGGCTACTTTATAAATATGAGGTCGATATGCAATGCACATCGGTAGATTACGTCTACTGTAATTATTTGGACTAGGGAAGGGCCACAATTCCAACACATCAGCCCCGTTATGTCCTGAATTAAATACATGTATAATATCTTGAGTGCCAATTGCATCTTACAAATATCAAAAACATTCACGGCAGTCAATTCATTGTGTAAACCTACTGGTCTTCATGGCAATAATGAACGTATTTAGTTTAATGGAGATTATATAACGAAGGGAACTAATTCAGCTTATTCAGTTTACTAGTCAAAATGATTCGGATGTTTTCGCTTTTTTTTCCGAAAAGTAATTTATTCAACATACGGAAAATAAACGCGCGCCACCTGTTGTCATAATTTAGTAACTTGCATTCTGCTTACTGCCTGTTGCTAACTGCCGTTGTTAATGACGCTTAGTGGCAAAACCGATTATTACTGGTTTCAGGAATAATGAACACACAAACATTGGATAGTCACCAAGCATGTTGAAACAATCATCAAGTATAACCGATAGAGAACAAGCATGTTGGAACTGTCATGAAGCATGTTAGAATAAACATCACGCATAATGTAAATATTCATCATGAATGATGTAATGTTGCAGCAATCATCAAGTATAAACGAATAGACAACAAGCATGTTGGAATTGTCATAAAGCAAATTAGAATAAGCATCAGTCATAATGTAAATATTCACCACGAATGATGTTACTTTTACCTAAATATCCTTTCATAGACATGTGTTGTTACTAAAATAGACATAGAGATTTGAGCATTGGGAGTGACCTAATCATACTGTGCTTTAGCAGTATTACGGAATACCGTTAGTGCCATCGTGGTTACACATTAAAATCCAGAGGGCGAGAACGCGAGAACGCGATAGTACGATGGCGACAATGTGACAATACGATGATGACAGGGTGACAATACGATGGCGACAATGCGACAGTACGATGGCGACAATGCGAGAACGCGATAATACGATGACGACAATCAGACAGTGCGATGACGACAGTGCGACAATACGATGGCGACAGTGAGATAGTACGATGGCGACAATACTACAGTTCGATAGTGCGATAATACGATGACGACAGTGCGAAAATACGATGGCGACAGTGCGACAATACGATTGCGATAGCCGACAGTGCGATAGTACGATGGTGCCAATGCGATAACGCGATAGTATGATGGCGGCAATTCGAAAATGCGATGGCGACAGTGCGACAATACGATGGCGACAATGCAATAGAACGATGGCGACATTGCGATGATACCACGGCGAAAGTACGATATGACTATCGCATTGTCGCCCCCGTACTATCGTACTGCCGCCATTGTATTGTCGCACTGTCGCATTGTCGTCATCGTACTAGCGCGTTTTCGCAATCGTACGAACGCATTGTCGCCATCGTATTGTCGCACTGTCGTCATCGTACTTTCGAGTTCTCGCATTCTCGCCCTCTGGATTTTAATGAGTAACCACGGTGGCCCTAACGGTATTTTGTACAGTAAAGTGCGTAAAATCTGGAATAACAATTTATATGCCGAAAACAGATGTTGAAAACCCGACTTTGTTTTATAAGTAGTAGTCTAAATATACAATGAGTTTTCCGAGCATTAAATAAACATATTAAAATAAAATTCATGTTCGTATCGGTTGAAGTTCTTGTTAATAGTATAAGCAAAGAACACAATAAAACGCTGATTGGGCTTACTAATTTGAGGCAAGAACAAACACATCGCGCTATTATATATAACATATAACGCGCATCCGCAAAGTTCGAGCGCCCGTCTCGGTGCCGTCGTTTCCGGTGAAAGTTTCGCACAAGAGCTACCGAGTTTGGATATGAGACCACGAATCATGGCTTGACTTCATATATCAGTCAGCGTAGAACCTGACCAGACTGCGCGGTTGGACAAGCTAGGATGGACCAACTTTGGCCGCATATGACATAAGACCCATTTTCGCATGACGCGGGTCATCTGACCTTTATAATGTGTATATAGCTTTGAATGGAATTTGCACATAGTTTTTGGCATGGACTTATTGTTATGTTAATGTGTTGCACGCTTTCAAAAGCGATGCATTTATACTGGTTCTAAGCTGGCATACTCACCAATTGGACTCAACCATCTGCTCGAACAAGAAATGATAAATTCTACTTGCATAAACCTTTAATTGTAACTCATTTAAAAAATATTCATGTTATTTATATTATTCAATGTATTATTCAAAATTATAATTATTATTTCCTTTATTGTTGTTTTTCGCATTAAGAAACTTATTCGGCTTACGAAACTGAAAAATTCCATTGGAAAAAAAATCCCATGGGATAAAATTCCCATGGGATAAAAATTCCCATGGGATAAAAAATCCCATGGGATTTAAAAATCCCATGGGATTTTTTGTTTTTTTTTTTAAACACGACTAAACGCATTAAAATATCGTAGTTGTTCATCATTTCATAAAATATGATGTTTCTGAAAGTTTCATGAATAAATCTCTCAAAATAAGAAAAAATCCCATGGGATTTTTTTTCTCCCATTTAAAAATGGGATTTTTTTATTACTATATATTTATATATATAATTGGCATAAAACCAATATACAGTCCTTAAATAACGTTAAAATACTTGCAAACGCAAATAAAACACGTTTTTTAAAATGTTCAAAATCCCATGGGATTTTTCTCCCATTTGCAAATTATGGGAGAAAAAAAATCCCATGGGAGAAAAAATCCCATGGGAAAATCGAAAATCCCATGGGAAAATGCAAAAATCCCATGGGAACCCCAACTTTGCTTATAAATTTCATAGTGAAGAAAACGCGTTTTTTGAGTGAAAATAACCAATTATTAATCAACGATAAGACTTTTATCGCATACTATGTCTCAAAGTAGCAAATCTTTAAGAAAAAGGGTACTTAAGTTTGCGAAATTTCGGTTTCGCAAAGTTTTTCCGGTGGCCGTTTCACCTGAGATAATAAGATAGTATTGGGACAAATCTTCTGACCAAGTTTCATGAAGATCGGAAAATAAATGTGGCCTCTAGAGTGTTAACACGGTTTTACTATAGGCATATAAGGAATAATACCCCGCCCTCTGGCAGCCATGTTTTTCAACCAGCCGGTATCATTTTTGAAGTCTATCAAGATAATATCTGGATGAATCTTCTGACAAAGTTTCATGAAGATCGGACAGTTAATGTGGCCTCTAGAGGGTAAACGACATTTTACTATATCCATATAAGGAAAAATGCCCTGCCCCATGGAAGCCATATTTTTCAAGCAAACATAATTTTAAATTATTTTCGAAATCATCGAAGATATCATTGTAACCAATCTTCAGACCAAATGTCATGAAGATTGGACAATTAATGTGGCCTCCAGAGTGTTAACGAGGTTTTACTAAAGCCAGATAAAGCCATATAAGAGAAAACGCCCCGCCCCTGGTGGCCATGTTTTTAAAGCAACCAAAACCATTTTCAGACTCATCCAAGATATCATTGGGTGATTGGAAAATAAATGTGACCTCTAGAGTGTTTACAAGGTTTTCTATAGCCATATAAGGAAAAATGCCCCGACCCGGTGGTGGCCATGTTTTTAAACCAACCGGCATCATTTTAGAACTCTTCCAAGATATTATTAGGATGAATCTTCTGACCGAGTTTCATGAAGACTGGACTATAAATGTGGCCTCGAGAGTGTTAATAAGATTTTACTATAGCCTATATAGCCATATCAGGAAAAATGCCCCGCCCCTTGGCAGCCATGTTTTTCAAGCAAACGTAACCATTTTCGAACTCATCCAAGATATGACTAAGACAAATCTTCTGACCATATTTTATGAAGATTGGACAATAAATGTGGCCTCTAGAGTGTTAACAAGGTTTTACAATAGCCATATAAGGAAAAATGCCCCGCCCTCTGGCGGCCATGTGTTTCAACCAAAGGGAATCATTTTCGAACTCGTGAAACATATTTTTCGGATGAATCTTCTGACCAAGTTTCATGAAGATTGGACAATAAATGTGGCCTCTAGAGTGTTAACAAGATTTAACTAGAGCCATATAAGGAAAAATGCCCGGCTCATTGGCAGCCATGTTTTTCAAGCAAAGGTTTCCATTATTGAACTCATCCAAGATATCATTGGGACAAATCTTCTGAGCAAGTTTCATCAATATCGGAAAATAAATGTGGCCTCTAGAGTGTTAACAAGGTTTTACTATAGCCATATTAGGAACAATTCCCCGCCCCCTGGCAGCAATGTTTTCAACCAACCGGCATCATTTTCAAACTCGTCCAAGATATTATTGGGATGAATCTTCTGGCCAAGGTTCATGAAGTTCAGACAATAAATGTGGCCTTTAGAGTGTTAACAAGATTTTACTATAGCCATATCAGGAAAAAAAAACCTCCCCTTGGCAGCCATGTTTTTCAAGCAAACGTAACCATTTTCGAACTCATTCAAGATATCATTGAGACCAATCTTCTGACCAAATTTCATGAAGATTCGACAATCAATGAGGCCACTAAAGAGATAACAAGGCAAATGTTGACGGCGCACGACGGACGATGCACGACGGACAAAAAGCGATCATATAAGCTCACCATGAGCACGTTGTGCTCAGGTTAGCTAACAAGAGCTGTCAGAGGACAACGCGCTCGACTATTCGAGTGCTTGACAGTATAACGTAAGCCATCATGGGGAAATTGTTCATATTCAATAATTTATTAGACGATCTTTAAAAAATAAAAAAAGGAAACAATAATACAAAAAAATGGGGGGGGGTAGGGGGGTTGAGAGGGAGGTATAGTGTGAGGTGTGGTCATTTATAAGACGATCTTTCAAAAATTAAAAAAGTAAAACAAATAAAAAAGGGGGGGGAAGGGGGTTGAGAGGGGGTAGATAATGTGGGGTGTGGTCATTTATAAGTTGATCTTTCAAATAAAAAAAAGGAAAAAATAATATTTTTTTTTGGGGGGGGGGGGGCGTTGGGTATTGTTTTTGAGGAATTCATTGTGGTTTTTAGGTAAGTGTTGTTTTGTCAAAGTATTAATAAAATCTGATCATAAATAAAGAAGTTATGGCAATTTAAGCAACATATTCAATAATCTAAGTATAAAAGAGGCCATAAAAATGCTTGATAGAATTGTCTGCTCTTGTTTATAGGTTGTGGTCATGTTGGTTAACAAGTTTGCACAATATGAACAATATGTTAAGGGACACAGGAAATATTTGGTGTAGTACGCAAACTTTTACATAGATTTATCAATACAATGCATATTCTAATTATAAAAGGGGCAATAATTCTGTCAAAATGCTTGATTCAGTGGTCTGCTCTTGTTGATAGGTTGAGGTCATGTTGGTAAACAAGTATGCAAAATATAAAAGCAATATGTCAAAGGACATATGAAATATTTGGGGTAGTACGCAAACTTTAACAGATTTATCAATAATATGCATATTCTAAGTTTAAAAGGGGCAATAATTCTGTCAAAATGCTTTCACCAGTTGTCTGCTCTAGTTTATAGGTTGGGGTCATGGTTGTAAACAAGCATGCAAAATATGAAAGCAATATGTCAAGGGACATTGAAAATATTTGGGGTAGTACACACACTTTAACATTGGGACGCAAACGCCGACTGGAACGGCAACGCCGACGCCGGGGTGAGTAGGATAGCTCCACTATATATATTTCATATATAATAATCGAGCTAAAATGGCAAAGCGCAAGGGCATATAACTCAGGAACATGTGGATCACTGACCGTGAAAATTATGTCTTGCATATCACTTCAATAGACCAGTTTCACAATACTACTCCTGTTGCTATATTTAGATATCACGTGACACGTCGAATTTCAGAATGAGGCTGAACGTGTAACATTCTTTGGCAGAGAATGTCAATGATTTTATACAAGTTTATTGTTGTTTTTTAAATTCGACATTTTCATGAGCTCTTACACTGGTTACAATAACGTCAAATATGTGCATACAGGCATGTGTTTAGTCAATAAATCTATAAGTAATAATAATATAAACATTAAACAGTAAACACCTAAATAATATTTCAACAACATTTAGTACCATAAGTGCATATTTATAATTTTATTTAATCTTTATAAACATACCAGTTACAAATTACCATCAGAGTAAAGGTGGTCTGAGGTCTAAGCATCAATAATTAAACAAAACAAAAATACATTAGCCGTATAATACAATACACAGCATTATATAACTATAATTCTCAAAGGCATCGGTGTGTTGGTGTGTGGTATTTTTTCATGAACGATCGAATGTTGAAGAGGTGTGTTGAATAAGCATAAAACAAAGCACTCTAAAATTCAAAGTACATGACGCCATTTAAATGTTATGTTAATTTTGTTTTTACAGTGTATTTACAATTTTCCTTTACAGTGAATGACATTATTGAATAATTCTAAAGACAAGTAAAAAAAACCCAGACATAGTGCAAATTGAACTGTCTGCATGCATATTGATAACTCTTTATACGTTATTATAAGTGACAAATATTTATAATAAATCTCTAATGTTTTTATTTTCCTGAAACATTATTTAACCCCATTATGGTCAACAAAAATGCTTGTTTGTATTATGTTGTTCTGTACAGTAAAGTACACTCTTAACAGGACCAAATCTTACTCAACGAAAGTGTTATCTTTTTCCAGTCCCTGCTAAATACGTTAAATGTTTAACATATAGGTATTAAGCAGTTTAATAGGATCATGACTTTCGTTCCAACTGACAATCGCTCCTACGCTAATTTTGACAAAGCAAACATTCGTTCCTATGTTGGTTTGACTACTGGACATTCGTTCCAACGTTATTTTGACAAGCCAGACAATTATTCCTACATTATTTTGACAGTCAAACTATTAGTTCCTGTATAATGTTCACGCTTCAGACATTCGCTCCTACATAATTTTTACATCTGGACGTTGGTTCCTACAATAAAAGGCAAAACCTAAACTGTGAAAACAATATCATGGTTCCTATACCACGTGACATTTTAGTATCTGTGTTGGGAGAATAAAGCGCGACCCAGTTAACATTTTTTAGGATCTCTTTTTAAATATTTCACCATTTTTAATGGTATGAAGTGGAGAGCCCGCTGATTTGTACGAGTTTTCTATAGGTATCATGATCTTTGTAAACTAATAATTTTTTTCAGTAAAGTGCAACCGCGCGTTTGAACGGTTAGACAAATATCGGATCAGTGTGGGAACTTCATATTACAAACGTGCCGTTGCACTTTACTGAAAAATACTTATTTGTTTAAAAAGATAATGATTCCTATAGTAAACTCACACGAATTAGCGGGCTCTCCACTTCATCTCATTAAAAATGGTGAAATATTTAAAAAGACATCATTAAAAATGTTAACTGGGTCACGCTTTATTCTCCCACGACAGATCTTAACAAGAGTGCCAAACTGTCACAAGATACGCAAGTTTTAAGGCTTTGGAGAACTTGATAACTTTACCATGACCCATATTTGAACTTGACCTACATATCATCTAGACACAACTTCTGACTAAAGTTGGTGAAGATCTGATGAAAACTACTTCAATTAGAGAGCGGACACCATGCTAAATGCTTATAATGCACTAAGTGACCTCGTGACTAAGTGTTTAACCTGGAATGACCCATATTTAAACTTGACCTACATGTAGATATTGTCAAGACACAACTTCTGACAAAATTTGGTGAAGATCGGATGAAAACTACATCAATTAGAGAGCGGACACCATGCTAAATGCTTGAAATGGTTTAAGTGACCCTGTGACCTAGTTGTTGACCCGGCATGACCCATATTCGAACTTGACCTAAATATTGTTTACATACAACTTCTGACCAAGTTTGGTGAAGATCGGATGAAAACTACATCAATTAGAAAGCGGACACCATGCTAAATGCTTGAAATGGTTTAAGTGACCCTGTGACCTAGTTTTTGACCCGGCATGACCCATATTCGAACGTGACCTAAATATTGTTTACATAAAACTTCTGACCAAGTTTGGTAAAGATCGGATGAAAACTACTTCAATTAGAGAGCGGACACCCTGTTAAATGCTTGAAATGCACTAAGTGACCCTGTGACCTAGTGTTTGACCCGGCATGATCCATATTCGGACTTGACCTAGATATTGTCTAGATTCAACTTCTGACTATGTTTGGTGAAGATCGGATAAAAACTATTTGAATTAGAGAGCGGTAACTGCTGTGGACGCCGCCCAGCCGCCCGCCCACCCGCCCGACGCTAATGTGAAACTATAATACGTCCCGTTTTTTTTAAAACGGGCGTATAAAAAGTCAAGTGGTAAAGGCACCGTTAATTTGTACAATAGGCATTTCCCAAGGCAGTTTAAGCACAGTGGGCCCGCCTTGCTTGGACTTAAAAATCAATTTTGAAAAAGCAGCACTTGTTTTTGCGATCATGTCGCCGCAGCGCTTGAACTTTTTACAAGCGCTTGCAAGCTCTCATCTGAATGTTTTCTGCAATAGTCCAACGACCAATCAAAACATGCAACCGCTAATCAGCTGTTTGTGCATAAGGGGCTTAGATAAGACGTGCAAACGATTTCTGGGTCGTTTATGAGGGTCAATAAGGGTGTTTGTCCCATGACAATGATTGATAATGATCGATTATAAACGGTAAATGTGGTATATGAGCAATTTAAGGTATGCTCAATTTGTTTTTTTTTTTTTTGTTTTATTTTATGTGTTGAAAAATTATTCGGTGTTTAAAAACTAAACAGTAACTGGTGTTTGTTGCGGCTGTGCGTAATTTAGGTTAAAATTATTATCAATTGGAACCATACCTGCAACATATTATTTTTCTTTAGTTTGTGTGCATTATAGAATGATAAGATCTAAGGAGCTACCAGACCCTATGTCAGGTAAATCTGCATTTACTTATTTCTTGGTCAGGACTACTAATGAAACCTCCTCAGAGAGTGCAATAGGTGAAAGTGTCCAGGACATTGTCAGCATTCCTGAAAGCCCCCACCCTAGAAACTAGCTGACCAATTCAACCTTCCCGTTGACGGAACACTGAACAACTGGAGGCAGGTTTGAGGCAGCTTACAGTGCTTAGTAAAGAAGGCTGATGAGGCAATGGAATGCGTGACCATTCATTTACGGACCAGTCACAACCATCTCTACAAGCTGGTAGTTGTTTTTTCCTGTTCCTCCCTGCATCTACAGATGATTGGAACATGACTAGGCTGTCAGGAGCACAACATCAAAAGAAAGATGCAAAGGCGTTTGTTTATTTGCTTTAATATCTCTTTGTATTTAAATCATACTAGATTCAAAGGATCTGTTGTCAGAGTTATTTACCAATTGTGTATTTCAGACTGCGATAGGGGCTTCAACACCATGAAAAGCGTGAAGACAGAAAAACGTGCTCGACTGAAATCTGCTGTCCTTCATGCTCTGATGATGGTAAGCATTGAAGGACCAGACATTGACGCAGTGGACTTGAATGGTGGCAGTGGAAGAATGGAGGATGCCTGGCATCAGAAGAAGGGATCAAGGGATATAGGAAATATTTGGGGTGGTACGCAAACTTTAACATAGAGTTATCAATAATATTCATATTCTAAGTAGAAAAAGAGCCATAATTACTACAAAATGTTTGATACAGTTGTTTGCTCTTGTAAATAGGTTGGGGTCATGTTGGTAAAGAAGTATGCAAAATACGAAAGCAATATGTCAAGGGACATAGAAAATATTTAAGGTGGTACGCAAACTTTAACATTTGCACGCTCACGGTCTCGCTAACGCTAACGCCGGGTGAGTAGGATAGCTCCACTATATCTATTTCATATATAATAGTCGAGCTTATAATGATATATTACAAATTCTTATAAAAACTTGCCCAGATTGTAATATTTATTTGGATAACATGTGATTATAATGACGAGTATAGCAATTATGTAAGAACCAAAGTCAAGGCTGTCAAAATAATGTAGGAACTGCTGTCCAGATTGTAAAAATAACGTAGGAATGAATCTCCACCTCTGTCAAAATTAGTGCAGGAACAAATAAATGCCTGTCATTCACTTTATAATTATAATTAAACTGGCTTATATCTATAAAGTATTTAGTTTTTGACAATCTGTAAGGACAACTTATTTTCAATTTGAGTATTTGGCGTTAAATTAGATCTAGAAATGTCTACTAAATAACACTACTAGAAAAAAACATGTCTGCATGTAGGTTTCATAAATTGTGTTTTATGACCAAACATATGCTGTCCGTGGCTTATGAAAACTTGTTGTTATTTTAAATTTGTCGGCACAGTATCTGATTACAACAATATAATGAGTTTGTGCTGAACACAGGGGCAATAAAACCACAGATCTATCAATAAACAAGATTATCGAAACAAGTACTGCATTAACTATAAAAATGGGAAGTATATATAACTATATAACTACTGTTTCAGACAATCTCATTTTGTTTTGACAATATCCTTACGTTGCAGACTGTTCAAAAGAGTGAATGGTTGAACTCAGATGCGGTGTTGCGTGGACCTATTATAAATGGATACACATTCAGCCTCGTTCTGGAATTCTGCAAGTCACGTGATTTTGCCCTCTTATCAATTTTGGCTCATTGAGATAAGGGTCTATTGCTTGTGGAATAATGCAGTTGTTCTTTCTGTTAACTTCAAACTTTCTAGTAATCTGCCATAAAAATATTCAAGGTAACGTGTGCATCACATGGAATGAAAAACTTTTTACAAATCTACAATTCATGGTGAATACATACTTCAAGCTACAATTTATCACTTGAGACATGTAGAAGTTTACTCTACAAACATTATACATGGCCAAACCATGGACAACTAACAAACAGAGATTTAAATATATCCCCTACCAAACTGTGTACGGGTAATATAATTAGACAATAAATGTTGGACACAAAACAGGACAAAGGATGGACCCACTTTACAAATAGATCATGGAGTGTTCCATGCTCAATTAAGCTTAAGGGGGAATACATGACTTATTTTAAGAACTTCTCTCTTTGACTACTGGCGGAAAATTGGGATGAGACTAGGCACTTAAAGTAAGAGCCAACTTAACAGTCTATACAACAAAATTTCAAATAAAAAATAGATCTCTTTGTAAAGCTTCCAATTGATAGGATATGATGCTCCAAGATTGATGATAATGCACTGACATTTTGTTCATGCCAGAATTAGTTTGTATGAAAGCTGGCAAACAACTAAGGAAATGTACTGTTTTAAGCAGATTGAAAATAGCTAAGTGCAATTGCTGTGTAATAGACAAATTGATGGATGAAAAGACATGCATACCTTATGCAAGAACCATATTAATAAAAAAAAATATCAAGGATATTTTATTCAAAATCCATATAAAACAATCAATATATATTTATATTAGATATGCATGCATGAAATGAAATAATTATTGCATGCACCTGTAAGTGTAAGTCATAAATACATATGCAGAATGAATAACAATATTACTTTATAACCAATAACTTGGTAGCCTTTTGTTAAATATCTATATGTGTCAAATATCTTAAGTATTTTAAATTCTTATCCTTTCATAAAAAAAATCAACTGTCAATCAATAAGACTTACTTACAATAAACAACTAACTTGGTAGAATTGTTCTTTGTATGACTGGATCCAGGGTTATGAGCAACGCACACATAACTCCCTGCTGCATATCTGTCAACTTGCCGCGTGATGAGCAGTCCTGTGTATGTGATGTTTGTTCCAGATGTCATGTTCCTCCACGTGTAAGTGCATTGTGGCCAGCAGTCGGATGAGCATGTCACATTGGAAACCACTTGTCCTTCTGTGACGATGTATTCAGATGGCACGCTAAGTTTAACATCGTCTGGACCATCTATAAAAGTAAATCATACGCAAATCATATCATCATTATTGGACCAAACTATGGCCTCTAGTGTGTTTACAAGGTTTAAGTAAGATTAGACTCCATGACCTAGATTTTGTAACCAAATTACCAAACGTCAAACTCGACCCAGATATTGTCCATACAGACATCGTGGTCAAGTTTCATCATTATTGAACCAAAACTCTGGCGTATGGAGTGATTACCAAGTTTTTGTAAGAATTGACCTGGTGACCTATATTTTTGACCCCTCATGACCAAACATCAAACTTTGCTTACAAAAATAAATATTATTACCAAGATTCATAAAATCTGAAACAAAATTGTGACCTCTAGTGTTTACAAGTATTTTGTATAATATCATGAAAATTATGACAATCTAAGGGCAATAATTCTGGCATTTTTTATGCGATTTTGCTCATTATCAAACTTTACTGACATCTTGAGGCCATATAGTTTCTCAGCAATTTTGATAAAAAATGCTTGAGAAATGTGAATGCTAGAGTGTTTGCAAACCTAATGTGGACGGATGGAAGACGGACAAAGACAGATCCTAAAACCTCACCTGAGCAATCGGGTGAGCTAAAAAGAATGTTTTTCTCAACGATCTGAGTCATTTTCTAACTTGTCTGGGATATCAATAAAACCAATGTCTTGACTAAGTTTCACAATGATTAGGCAAAAAATATGACTCCTAAATTGTTCACAAGGTTTCTCTATAGTCATATAAGGAAAACTGCCTAACCCCCCCCCTCCCACCATGGCGGCCATGTTTTTAGACAGATCAGGACCATTTTCAAACTCATCTGAGATATAAATAAAACCAATGTTTTCACAAAGTTTTATGATAATTGGGCAAAAAAAGTGACATATAGAGTGTTCACACGCTATTTTTACTATATAAATATAAGGAAAATGCGCCCCCCCCCTTTGCAGCCATGTTTTTCAACGGACTGGAACCATATTTCGAACTCAACTCTCGTATCTAGAAAGCAAATGTTCTGACTCAATTTCATTGTGACTTCTAAAGTGTTCACAAGGTTTCTCTATAGCCAAATAAGGAACTGCCCCGCCCAATGGCGGCCATGTTTTTCAACGGACTGTAACCACTTTTGAACTCTTTGTGACTTCTACATTGTTTACAAGGATTTTCTTTTTTTAACCTAGTTTTTGACCCCGCATGACCAAGTTTCAAACTCGATCAAGGAATCATTGACACAAATCCTCTGACCAAGTTTCATAAAGATCAGAAATAAATGTGGCCTCTAGAGTGTTTACAAGGTTTCTCTATAGCCAAATAAGTAAAGCTGCCCCGCCCACTGGCAGCCATGTTTTTCAATGGACCAAAACCACTTTTAAACTCAACCAACATATCATTAAGACAACATTTTGACAAGGTAACATAAATATTGGGTATGAAATGTGACTTCTACAGTGTTTAGAAGTTTTTTTGTTTTTTTTTACCAAGTGACCTAGTTTTTGATCCGGCATGACCTAGTTTCGAACTCGACCGAGGTATCATTGTGACAAAGCTTCTGACTAAGTTCCATGACGATCAGACAAGAAATGTGGCCTCTAGAGTGTCTACGAACAAATGTGGACAGACAGACAGACAGACGACGGACAGACGGACGGACAGAAGATGGACAAAGACAAATTAGAAAAGCCCACCTAAGCTAAACAAAGGTATAAACAAGAGGACATGAAAGGCCCAAAGTCGCTCACCTGAGATAACAATATATTATTGGGACAAATCTTCAGACCAAGTTTAATGAAGATCGGAAAATTAATGTGGCCTCTAGAGTGTTAACAAGGTTTTACTATAGCCATACAAGAGCTTGTCACAGTAGTGCCAAATCTCCGCCGAAGTGTGTTTGCTTGTATGACAACATTTGTTTTAGCGAGTAGAATAATATTTGTAAAACAAATAAAGGGAGATAATTGAAAACAATGGTTGAAAGAGTGTGTTTATATTTCTAGTTTCAAGTTAATCCCTTTGGTAGATTAAGAGTTATGCTATGGACAAAAAATTACTTTGTAATTAAAAAAAGGGAGATAATTAAACAACTAAGGTAGATAGTGTTATAATTCTAAGTCACTGCACTTCTCCTACTTGCCGTCTGTTTATATTCAACATTTCATGTAAATCCCTTCAGTAGATTTAGAGTTATGTTCTGGACAAAAATTTCCCTTGACATTAAATAAAGGCAGATAATTCAAAAACTAAAGTAGATAGAGTTATGGTTCTTAGCCACTGCACTTCTCCTACTTGCCATCTGTTTATATTTCAAGTTTCAAGTAAATCCTTTCAGTAGATTTAGAGTTATGCTCCAGACAAAAATTAACTTTAAAGTTATATAAAATGGGAGATAATTCAAAAACTAAGGTAGACAGAGTTATGGTTCTTTGTCACTGCACTTCTTCTAGTTGCCATCTGTTTATATTCTAAGATTACAGTTAATCCATTAAATAGATTTGGAGTTATGCTACGGACATAGTTTCGGACAGACGGACAGACAGACGGACGGGACTAATCACTATATCCGCTCCGAATTTTTTTTCGACAACTATAATAAGGAAAAATGCCCGCCCCCTGGCAGCCATATTTTTTCAACCAACAGGCATCATTTTTTAACTGGTCCAAGATATTATTGGGATGAATCTTCTGACCAAGTTTCATGATGATCGGAAAATAAATGTTACCTCAAGAGTGTTAACAAGGTTTTACTCAAGCAAACACAATTATTTTCAAACTCATCAAGGTATATCATTGAGCCAATATTCTGACCAAATTTCATGAAGATTGGACAATAAATGTGTTAAAAAGAGTGTTAATAAGGTTTTACTATAGCCATATATAGCCATATAAGGAAAAATGCCCCGCCCCTGGTGGCCATGTTTTTAAAGCAACCAAAACTATTTTTGAACTCATCCAAGATATTATTGGGACAAATCTTCTGACCAAGTTTCATGATGATCGGAAAATAAATGTTACCTCAAGAGTGTTAACAAGGTTTTACTAAAGCCATATAAGGAAAATGCCATGTCCCCCATGGTGGCCATGTTTTTCAACCAACCGGCATCATTTTTTTTAAACTTGTCCAAGATATTATTGGGATGAATCTTCTGACCAATTTTCATGAAGATCGGACTATGAATGTGGCCTCTAGATGGTTAACAAGATTTTACTAAAGCCAAATATAGCCATATAAGGAACAAGGGCTGTTTGTAAAACATGAATGCCCCCCATATGGGCTCTCAGTTGTTAGTGACAGCCTTTGTGTGAGTATGTTTTTGTCACATTGACCTTGACTTTTGACCTAGTGACCTGAAAATCAATAGGGGTCATCTGCCAGTCATGATCAATGAACCTATGAAGTTTAATGATCCTAGTCATAAGTGTTCTTGAGTTATCATCCGGAAACCATTTTACTATAACGGGTCACCGTGAACTTGACCTTTGACCTAGTTACCTCAAAATCGATAGGTGTCATCTGCAAGTCATGATCAATGTACCTATGAAGTTTCATGATCCTAGGCCTAAGCGTTCTTGAGTTATCATCCGGAAACCATTTTAAAATTTCCGGTCTCCATGACCTTGACCTTTGACCCAGTGACCTCAAAATCAATAGGGGTCATCTGCCAGTCATGATCAATGTACCTATGAAGTTTCATGATCTTAGCCATTAGCGTTCTTGAGTTATCATCCGGAAACCATTTTACTATTTCAGGTCACCGTGACCTTTACCTTTGACATAGTGACCTAAATATCAATAGGGGTCATCTGCAAGTCATGATCAATGTACCTATGAAGTTTCATGATCCTAGGCATAAGCGTTCTTGAGTTATCATCCGGAAACCATTTTAAAATTTCCGGTCTCCATGACCTTGACCTTTGACCCAGTGACCTCAAAATCAATAGGGGTCATCTGCCAGTCATGATCAATGTACCTATGAAGTTTCATGATCTTAGCCATTAGCGTTCTTGAGTTATCATCCGGAAACCATTTTACTATTTCAGGTCACCGTGACCTTGACCTTTGACATAGTGACCTAAATATCAATAGGGGTCATCTGCGAGTCATGATCAATCTACCTATCAAGTTTCATGATCTTAGGCATAAGCGTTCTTGAGTTATCATCCGGAAACCATTTTACTATTTCGGGTCACCGTGACCTTGACCTTTGACCTAGTGACCTGACATACAAATGGAGTCATCTGCCAGCCATTATCAATGTACCTACGAAGTTTCATGATCGTAGGAATAAGCGTTCTTGAGTTATCATCCGGAAACCATTTTACTATTTCGGGTCACTGTGACCTTGACCTTTGACCTAGTGACCTGAAAATCAATATGGGTAATCTGCGAGTCATTATCAATATACCTATCAAGTGTATTGATCCTAGGCCTAAGCGTTCTTGAGTTATCATCCAAAAACCATTTTACTATTTCAGGTCACTGTGACATTGACCTTTGACCTAGTGACCTGAAAATCAATAGGGGTCATCTGCGAGTCCTGATAAATCTACCTATCAAGTTTCATGATCCTAGGCTTAAGCGTTCTTGAGTTATCATCCGGAAACCATTTAACTATTTCGGGTCAACGTGACCTTGACCTTTGACCTAGTGACCTCAAAATCGATAGGGGTCATCTGCGAGTCATGATTAATGTACCTATGAAGTTTCATGATCCTAGGCCCAAGCGTTCTTGAGTTATCATCCGGAAACCACCTGGTGGACGGACCGACCGACCGACAGACCGACATGTGCAAAGCAATATAACCCCTCTTCTTCGAAGGGGGGCATAAAAATGCTCCGCCCCTTGGCAGCCATGTTTTTCAAGCAAACATAACCATTTTCGAACTCATCCTAGATATCAATAAGACAAATCATCTGACCATATTTAATGAAGATTGGACAATAAATGTGGCCTCTAGAGTGTTAACAAGGTTTTACAAAAGCCATACAAAGCCTTATAAGGGAAAATGCCCGCCCCCTGGTGGCCATGTTTTTAAAGAAACCAAAATCATTTTCAAACTCAATGAAGATATCATTCAGACAAATCTCCTGACCAAGTTTCATGAAGATTGGAAAGTAAATGTTGCCTCTAGAGTGCGAACAATGTTTACTATAGCCATATAAGGAAAAATGCCCCGCACCCTGGCGGCCATGTTTTTCAAACAACCGGCATCATTTTCGAACTCGTCCAAGATATTATTGGGATGAATCTTCTGACCAAGTTTCATGAAGACTGGACAATACATGTGGCCTCAAGAGCGTTGACAAGCTTTTACTATAGCCATACATGTATATAGTCATATAAAGAAAACTGCCCCGCCCTTGGCAGCCACGTTTTTCAATCAAAGATTACCTTTTTGAACTCATCCAAGATATCATTGGGACGAATCTTCTGAGCAAGTTTAATGAAGATCAGAAAATAAATGTGGCTTCTAGAGTGTAAACAAGGTTTTACTATAGCCATATAAGGCAAAATGCCCCGACCCCTTGCGGCCATGTTTTTCAACCAACCGGCATCTTTTTCGAACTCATCCAAGAAATTATTGGGATGAATCTTCTCACCAAGTTTCATTAAGATCGGACAATAAATGTGTCCCCTAGAGTGTTAACAAGATCTTATTTTATCCACATATAGCCATATAAGGAAAAATGCCCTGCCCCTTGGCAGCCAGGTTTTTCAAGCAAACGTAACCATTTTTGAACTCATCCAAGATATCATTGAGACCAATCTTCTGACCAAATTGGACATACATGTGGCCTCTACAGTGTCAACAAGGTTTTACTATAGCCATATTAGGAAAAATGCCCCGCACCCTGGCGGCCATGATTTTCAACCAACTGGCATCATTCTCAAACTCGTGCAACATATTATTGGGATAAATCTTCTGACCAAGTTTCCTGAAGATTGGACAATAAATGTGGCCTCTAGGGTGTTAACAAGGTTTTACAAAAGCCATATAAGGCAAACTGCCCCGCCCCTTTGCAGTCATGTTTTAAAGCAAATGTAACCATTTTCGAACTCCTCCAAGACATCATTGAGACCAATCTTCTGACCAAATTTCATGAAGATTGGACAATAAATGTGGCCTCTTGAGTATTAACAAGGCGAATGTTGACGGCGCACGACAGAAGACGCAAGACGGACAAAAGGCAATCACAAAAGCTCACCATGAGCGCATTGTGCTCAGGTGATCTTGAAATTTATTAAGCAGGTTTTCCGAAGGAAAAAACTGGTTATTAGATTGGCGAATGCGGGCGGGCTGGCTGGCTGGCGGGCTGGCGGGCGGGCGGAACAAGCTTGTCCGGGTCATAACTATGTCGTTCATTGTCAGATTTTAAAATCATTTGGCACATTTGTTCACCATCATTGGACGGTGTGTCGCGCGAAATTATTACGTCGATATCTCCAAGGTCAAGGTCACACTTTGAGTTCAAAGGTCAAAAATGGCCATAAATAAGCTTGTCCTGGCCATAACTATGTCATTCATTGTGAGATTTTAAAATCATTTGGCACATTTGTTCACCATCATGGGACGGTGTGTCGCACGAAAGAATCACGTCAATATCTCCAATGTCAAGGTCGCCACGACTAAAAATAGAGTTTTTTAAAAAACAAACTTACAAAGGGGGTTAATTTTGTTTGTTCATTTCAAAAGTTCAGTTTGAGTTTTCTCTCTTTATCAGATTTTTTTTTCACAATGAAAACCTGGTTTTGTGACAATTTTGTCCCTTGTTACATAATTCATTGATCAGTGATTTTTTTGGCTTTTATTTTATTTATTTTTTTGTTACAGCCTGTGCCATTTGGATTGGGTAAATTAGCGCGATAAACCATGCAATTGGGAAAAATAGCACAATAAACCATGCAATTGGGAAAAAAGAAGCATTATAAACATGATTATAAGTTACAGAAATAAAATTTTTAAGTGCATGTTTGACAGCATTTTTATATTATAAAGTGCTGGTTTACTTTCTTCTTTCAACGAAAACAATATTTAGTGAATACCCTTTCACATGCATATTAAACTTGGAATGATCTATCATTTTAAATACACCATTGAATCTTAACCTCTTTAAGTTTACTACAGTAATTGCTTTGATTAAATTTCATATCGGGAAAACATAAATACATATTAACAAACACACTTTAGTTTTCTTGTTGAGTTAATGATGTATTAAATGGAGTTAAAGTAATAAATTTAATTTGTTTACCTTTCAATATCTTACATTTGACATCTTCAGTTTTTCAGCATACTGTACATTGTGACACATAATTATCATACAGCAGAATATGCAATTGAATGTCATTATACACAGAACCACTAATATATAAATAAAAAAAACATGTTTATCTCTTTCCATTTTTGAACGATACTCATCTTATATGCTTTAACTTTGCGAGTAGACTAAACTCCAATTTTCTAGCATTGGTGTCCGTGACACACATTCGCTGTGCAGATTTCTAATAAATATTTGTTGTTTACATCTCAAATGTAGTCTTTAGCATTAATTGACACACCCATTAAATTATTCCCTGATAACCATATGATATCCATTGTTAATTTGAATGTTATTCATCATTTTCGCTGTTCATCATAATTTCTCTTCTACGTGCCACAATCTTGGACGATGTCTTAAAAACAGGCGTGCTCAATCGTGAAACATCGACTATGGCCGGTTTCCTCCGCAATATAGAGATGTGTGGATAACAGGGCAGAATCGTATATATTCGAATACATTTGCTAACCAATACATACGGCAGTTGTCGTTTGGCAACAACTTGACACGCTCTATTGGTACATGTTCTTCAAAATTATTGCTGAATAACATTATAATCTTATAGCATTTATTGGGAAAATTTGGCATTTTGCGCATTTTTGGGGGAAAATTTGGTCAGATTTTTGGGAAAAAAAGTTGATTATTGCGATTGGGAAGCAGCCCAGTATCTGCAGTAATTTTGGCAAAAAATATCATTGTTAATGCAAAGTGAAGTTTAGGCAAAATTATGAATAATTCATTAAATTTGTGATCTTTGACCTCAATGTGTGACCTTGACCTTGCCTAAAGAGTTATGTGACTCAAAAGCAGATGATTGAGAAAAACTGGCTAATTTCATGGAGACAGCTCATATGTTAGTGGACTTAAAGCTTACGACAGAAAACAATCCTATATAAAAAGGGTATTTGCAAGTAAAAAATGCATAGTCCCTTATTGAGTAATGGTTTGCATCACAATATGGCTTGCATCATCCTCTTGTTAATATAAACATTCATATCAAGTGTCAATGAAATATGTTGATCAGTTTCAAAATGTTGCATAAGACACAAAAAGGCGCATCCATAACTCCGTTATATGTAAAAGGATTTAAAAGTGAGTTGATGATCAACAAGTTTCAATAAAATCAGCCCAAACAAATACTAGATATGGCATCTGACACCAAAGTGTTTGAAAAGGAAGGAAAGACATGAGGACAATGCCATAACAATATCCCTCTGCCTCTGGCAAGGAATAACAAACATCCTGACAACTTACATCTGACCAAGATCCCAATTGGCTGGCTGCTAGTTGTGGCTGCCGACCCTGGATTGCTTGCAGTACATGTGTAGTTGCCTGCCTCCCCTCTTTCTAGAATTCCCAGTGACAGTACACCACCGCTGCTGACTGCACTTCCTCCAGACTTTCTCCATTCATAAGTACATTGGACTGGAGAACAGGTGGCTGAGCAGGTGATGTCATTCAGGCGCTGATTCTCATCCAGTGTGTAGGATGTGTTAAATGGAGACAGTTGTACAAACTCTGGGCCATCTGTAGAATATACTTATTTACTTGTCAACCAATTGGCTTCATATTCTGCACACAAACTGTCTGTGGATGAGAACAATAACAAAACTACACAATGGACTGAGAGCCTGTTACATGGTGATTTGTTTCTTTGTGATACAAATTGTTGTAACGCATTGAACCCAATCGGTTGCTTGGTTGTTTCCAAAATGTTCAAAGTCACTAATTTTAATTGCTGCAATTTTGGTAAAACAAACAACTTCAACAATGTTTATCTGTATGTACAACAGGCTTATGCTTCTTTGAGATTATGAGGATAAACATGCTTAATAAACAAGATCCATGAAAAGGTTATGGTCCAAATTATTAAAAGACATATATTGAAGCATTTTCAGTGAGTATTATTTACAGAGAGTTCTGAATGCTACCAGGAATACAACATGCACAGATAGGAACAAAAACTAATTCTGAGAAAAGATTTTAATATGGTAAGTTTTCATTCATTTATCACACAAGTTTTTAGGAAAGTAAAACATTTAAGTATTTAGTTCTATTAATTCAGTTGTTGCTAATAACAAACAGGTAAGTATATGAGTGTAACCTTTTAGTGATAACACATTGAAATCAAAGTATTTAATTCTGCTAATCAATAAAGAATGATGACATCTATGATCAAAGTTGCTCATCAAACGGGCCAAGAATGCCTAATCCTGAAGTTTACCTTGCAAATGTATTTTTCACTTATTTTCAAACATTAATATATATACCATAGTAGCCATGTTTTGAGCAAGGTCATTAAAGATTGGGCAATAATTTTGGCATCTAGTGTGTACTTATGTTACAATTTATAACGAACAACACACTCTGTCAACCAAATCTTATCATGAACATGGTGCGCATTAAGCAGTTCTGACTATTAATAAAGGATGTTTATGTACTGATAACTGTTTTCAGTCCTAAAGCAACCTAACATTAAACACACGCATCCAAAGTCCCATCATTATAACAAGAGCATCGCATAACGGGTGCCATGCTCGGCTGCGAAAGCCTGTCAGAATATTTTTTTAAGAGGTCACAGTGACCTTGACCTTTGACCTAGTGACCCAAAAATGGGTGTGGCGTGTAGAACTCATCAAGGTGCATCTACATATGAAGTTTCAAAGTTGTATGTGGAAGCACTTTGATTTTAGAGCTAATGTTAAAGTTTTATATAAGAGGTCACAGTGACCTTGACCTTTTACCTAGTGACACAAAAATGGTTCTGGCATGTAGAACTCATCAAGGTGCATCTTCATATGAAGTTTCAAAGTTGCAGGTGGAAGTACTTTGACTTTAGAGCCTATGTTTAATTTTTATATTAAAGGTCCCAGTGACCTTGACCTTTGGCCAAGTGACCCAAAAATGGGTGTGGCGTGAAGAACTCATCAAGGGGCATCTACATATGAAGTTTCAAAGTTGTTGGTGGAAGCACTTTGACTTTAGAGCATATGTTAAAGATTTATATTAGAGTTCACAGTGACCTTGATCTTTGACCTAGTGACCCAAAAATGGGAGTGGCGTGTAGAACTCATCAAAGTGCATCTACATATGAAGTTTCAAAGTTGAAGGTGGAAGTACTTTGACTTTAGAGCCTATGTTAAAGTCTTATATTAGAGGTCATAGTGACCTTGACCTTTGACCTAGTGACCCAAAAATGGGTGTGGCATGTAGAACTCATCAAGGTGCATCTTCAAATGAAGTTTCAAAGTTGTAGGTGGAAGCACTTTGATTTTAGCGCAAATGGTAAGGTTTAAGCACGACGCCTACGGGGGACAGCTGACGGCTGACGACGAATAGGATATGACAATACCTCGGGTTTTCTCCCAAAACAGCCGAGCTAAAAACTAAAAAACACACCATCTATTATAGCTGATATCGAAGGCAAATTGAAATATGGAAGCATACTGATATAAGCACATCTTTGACCAGCTAGCCTGTTTTTTAATACTAATAAAATAATGCAAAATAAATCAGTATGATTCTTACTATTCTGATTCTGAAATAATGTTGTCAAATAGTGTAAACTGCATCAATAATACACATGTATAGTTGCAATCAAAACAAATTCAGAGGTTTGACGTCATGCCGCTACCAACATGCTCATAGGTTATAATGGACAAGTACTTCCATAAATGCAAAAACTTACATCTGGCCAAGATTGTAATTTGCTGGCTGCTAGTTTTGGCTGCCGACCCTGGATTGCTTGCAGTACATGTGTAGGTGCCTGCCTCCCCTCTCTCTAGATTTCCCAGTGAAAGTACACCACTGCTGCTGACTGCACCTCCTCCAGACTTTCTCCATTCATAAGTACATTGGACAGGAGAACAGGTGGCTGAGCAGGTGATGTCATTCAGGCGCTGATTCTCATCCAGTGTGTAGGATATGTTAGATGGTGAAAGCGTCAGCGACTCTGGACCATCTTTATGATTATAAAGAATACAACTGTATTTTTGTGATATCCTTATTCAAAGTTTATGTTCCAACATTTACTGCACATGTTTATATTTTTTAAACGGCAGTTGACACAACACAATTATTATCATGCCAAGACCCATTCTCACTGGCACAGTTTTGGAGTCAGACATGTAATGATACCATGATAATCTAGGAACTTACAAAAGGGTCATAAGGACGCGTTAATTGGGCACTAGTATGACTTGTTAATGTGTAACTATCCAAGTTGTTATATGTTTTAATTCATTTTTAAAACACTGCAAGTATGCTTTTTTTAAGAATTTGTTTTTTTAAAAAGATAGTCCGACATGTTTTATTTACACAAAAACTGTTAGTTAAAATAAAGCACTTCTTACTTCTATACTGCATATGAAATAATTGTATATGAAAATGTGTTATACACATGTTCGTTGAAAATGAGTCACGAGTACATGTAACCTTCAGGAATAAATGTCAAAGATAAAATGTATGCCAATGTAAGTGTTTGTGATTGCAAAATTGGCAGTTGAAACTAATAATTGGCAATAAAAATAATAACATCATAACAAACTGTTGCTTGTCAAAAGAACGATCAACTCAACAATTTTTCTTTCTCTCAAGAGCCATTAGAATTGTATATACATGACATGCAATCATCATAATATTTTGATTGCATATAATCGGCTGATTGCTTATTAATAGAGATATGCAGGACGAACTGACAGAATTTTGCTGGATATCATTTTTTAATTCACGTGTATGCAGACACAGTTGCGTCACGGGGTTTGATTACAAGTTAAGTCGCTAGTTTATGTTAAGGTCCATAATGTCAATAACAAGATTAACAAGTGTTCCGCTGTCAGAGACATTTGCCCCTACAAACAGGGCTTTGAACTAGTGACCCCAACTTCAATAGGGGTCATCTTCTGTCCAAGGCCAATGCGCATGTGAAGTATCAAGCCAATTAGTCAATTCGTTGATGAGTTATTGATCAGAAACTAGTTTTACACTTATTGTGACAGTGACCTTCATATTTGACCTAGTGACTGCAATTTTGGTCATCTACTGTCCATTGCCAATGCGCATGAGAAGTATCAAGCAAATTGGTCGATTTGTTTACTAGTTATTGATCAGAAACGCTTTCCCCCTTACTGTGCCAGCGACCATGACCTTTGATATAGTGATCCCAATGTCAGTAGAAGTCATCTACTGCACATGAGAAGTATCAAGCCAATCGGTGAATCAGTTTACGAGTTATTGATCGGAAACATTTTCACAATTAGTCTGTAAAAGTGACCTTGAAATTTGACCTAGTGACCCCAATCCTAATAAGAGTATCTACTGTCCAAGGCCAATGCACATGTGAAGCATCAAGCAAATTGGTGATTCAGTTGACTAGTTAATGATCGGAAACAATTTCACTCTTAATGTGTAACAGTGACCTTGACCGTTGACCAACTGACCCCAATTTCAAAAGGGGATATCTACTGTCAAAGGCCAATGCACATGAAAAGTATCAAGCCAAACAGTGACGCAGTTGACCAGATATTGATTGGAAATGACTTCACACTTAGTGTGTAACAGTGACCTTGACCTTTCAACCCCAATTTCAATATGGGTCATCTACTGTCCAAGGCCAATGCAAATGGGAAGTTTCAAGTCAATCAGTGAATCTGTTGACGAGTTTTTGATCTGAAACGATTTCAAACTTAGTGTGTAACAGTGACCTTGACCTTTGACCTAGTGACTCCAATTTCATTAGAGGTAATATACTGTCCTTGGCCAATACACATGGGAAGTAGGATGCCAATATGTGACTCAGTTGACAAGTTTTTTGATCGGAAATGATTTTACACTTCATGTATCAATGACCTTGACCTTTGACCAACTGAACCAAATTTCGATAGAGGTAATCTACTGGCCAAGGTCAATGTACATGTGAAGTATCAAGCCAATTGGTAAATTCGTTGATGAGTTATTGATTGGAAACGCTTTTCACACAAAGTGTTATAAGTGACCTTGACCTTTGACCTAGTGACCCCAATTTTATTAGGTGTCATCTACTGTCCAAGGCCAATGTATATGTTATGTATCAAGCCAATTGGTAAATTCATTGACGAGTTATTCATCAGAAACAAACTTGTCTTCTGATAGATTGGCCGACCAACAGATCGACCGTCATCCAGCAAAACAATACACCCCCTCTTTTTCGAAGGGGGACATACTAATTAAACTTCTTTGCATCTTAAAACAATTCAGCACTGGAAAAAATTCAGTTAAATTCAATTCAGCACTTTAAGGCTTAGTAAAAACACTTACGTTTAAGAATTGACTAGAAACATACTTTGAATTTAAAAATACTTGCCTCTACCTTAAAGCTTGCTGAATTTTGATGATAAATATTTCCGTACCTATTTGAGTCAAAAATGAAAAGCTACATTTTGTGATATACATTTTTCAATAAAATTTAAATGACACTAAAAAAGGAAAATGTTAATAATGAAATAAAACATGTTTAGAAAAACAAAGATATGTACGGTCCATTAAATAAAGTCTTCTATATTACAATATTTCTTACTGAGAATTATATAAGTACTGCATTTATAAAAGAAATAATACAGGTTTAAACAAGAGTGTCTGAAAGGCCCAAAGTCGCTCACCTGAGATAACAAGATATTATTGGGACAAATCTTCTGACCAAGTTTCTTGAAGATCGGAAAATAAATGTGGCCTGTAGAGTGCTAACAAGGTTTTACTATAGCGATACATGAAAAATGCGCCGCCCCCCTGGCAGCCATGTTTTTCAACCAACCGGCATCATTTTTTAACTCGTCCAAGGTATTATCGGAATAAATCTTCTGACCAAGTTTCATGAAGATCGGACAGTAAATGTGGCCTCTAGAGTGTTTACAAGATTTTACTATAGCCATATAAGGAAAAATGCCCCGCCTCTTGGAAGCCATGTTTTTCTAGCAAACAAAATTATTTTCAAATTCATCCATAATATAATTGAGACCAATCTTCCAACTCAATTTCATGAAGATTGGAAAATAAACGTGGCCTCTAGAGTGTTAACAAGGTTTTACTATAGCCATATATAGCCATATAAGGAAAAATGCCCCTCCCCTGGTGGCAAATTTTTTTTTAAGAAACCAAAACATTTTTTAACTCATCCAAGATATTATTAGGACAAATCTTCTGACCAAGTTTCATGATGATCGGAAAATAAGTGTGAATTCAAGAGTATTATCAAGGTTTTACTATAGCCATATAAGGAAAAATGCCCCGCCCCCGTGGTTGCCAAGTTTTTCAATCAACCGGCATCATTTTTTAACTGGTCCAAAATATTATTGCAGTCTTCACGCTAAATATTTTAGACCAATAGCCCTTCGGGCTAATCAGATAGAATTTTTAATAGCCCGAAGACAGTTTCAATAGCCCGAAAAGGTTAACATACATTTTATGACTTTTTTGGCTCGGAGCAACAAAAATATTCATTTCCAATCATAAATAACATAATGAGTAAAAACATTTGCCTGTCCCATTTTCAACAGACTGTTTTATTTATTTTGATAACAACAGCAAAGGCATGCTCTCCGGACATCTCCATATCTTAGTGTTTCAGATTGGCCCCAATTTCCTCAGGACAGGTTTCCTCAAATGGCTAAATGGTCAATTTTTTTTCAGGACATTTGTCCTAAATCATGAAACAATTTTCATACAGTTTTGTTAGCGCCCTGAGCCCTAACCTATTGTACTTTTTTAGTCTTTCTAGTTGCAATTTTTGGTGAAAACAATGCGAAATATTATAAATCATACCACCCGTATCACTGCATTTGTATTCATAATTCTATAGACATTTTCATAAAGAATGTCGAAAATAAATTTAAATCGACAAAAACATAACTGTATCCGAAAATAACAATCTGAGAATATGAAAGTGTTTTGCACATGAAATCAAATGTGCATATCGTATGATTCAAGAAAAATTAAAACCAGTTACCTAGCAAATACGTAATAAATATATAATTTTGTTAACATATTGCTTAAATATATGCTATTGCAGTGCTTTATTTTGCTAATCGATCACTCACTTTTTCATTTGCAAAGTTTGCTGACTTGTACGATTTTCGGAAAGTAGCTAAGATTTGTCGTCAGTTATTTTTCTATCCGCTAACCAATCAAAAATCAATAATAAAATAGTCCATCTCCGGAGTCTCCATAAGAGTGGAACTCAGACGTGTTGATTGGGTAACGACTTGTACCGACTACTTCCATTGATTATGTCTTTAACCAAAATGGCTGACCGGTGTTCATGTATTTTTTTCACTTTGTTTATTATTTTACGCTAAAATATTCAATTGACCGGTCGGGCTATTTAATATGCATTTATGATCGACTGACCGTCCCAAGAATCGACTCGGGCTACGGGCTTATAGGCTAATTCGAAGACTGTTATTGGGATGAATCTTCTGACCGAGTTCCATGAAGATCGGACTATAAATGTGGCCTCTAGAGTGTTAACAAAACATTACTATAGCCATATCTTGCCATAAAAAGAGACATGCCCCGCCCCTTGGCAGCCATGTTTTTCAAGCAAACGTAACCATATTCGAACGTATCCAAGATATCAATAAGACAAATCTTCTGACCATATGTCATAAAGATTGGACAATAAATGTAGCCTCTAAAGTGTTAACAACGTTTTACAAAAGCCATATATAGCATTATGAGGAAAAATGCCCAGCCCCCTGGTGGCCATGTTTTTAAAGAAACCCAAACCATTTATAAACTCATCCATGATATCATTGGGACAAATCTTCTGACCAAGTTTCATGAAGATCGGAAATACATGTGGCCTCTAGAGTGTTAACAAGGTTTTACCATAAAAACCATATGTGGAACAATTCCCGCCTCCTGGCAGCCATGTTTTTCAACCAAAGGGCAGCATTTTTTAACTCGTCCAAGACATTATTGGGATGAATCTTCTGACTAAGTTTCCTGAAGATTGGACAATAAATGTGGCCTGTAGGGTGTTTACAAGATTTTACCAAAGCCAAATAAAGCCATATAAGGAAAAATGCCCCCCCCCCCATGGCAGCCATGTTTTTTAAGCAAAGGTTACCATTTTCAAATTCATCAAAGATATCATTAGGACAAATATTTTAAGCAAGATCATGAAGATTGGAAAATATATGTGGCCTCTAGAGTGTTAACAAGGTTTTACTATAGCCATATAAGGAAAAATGCCCCGCCCCCTGGCGGCCATGTTTTTCAATCAACTGGCATCATTTTCAAACTTGTCCAAGATATAATTGGGATTTATCTTCTGACCAAGTTTCATGATGATTGGACAATAAATGTGGCCTCTAGAGTGTTAACAAGATTTTACTATAGCCATATAACTAAGGAAAAATGCCCCGCCCCTTGGCAGCAGTGTTTTTCAAACAAAAGTTACTGTTTTTGTCCTTATCCAAAATATCATAAAGACAAATCTTCTGAGCAAGTTTCATGAAGATCAGAAAATAAATGTTGCCTGTAGAGTGTTAACAAGGTATTACTATAGCTATTTAAGTAAAAAATGCCCCGCCCCCTGGCGGCCATGTTTTTCAACCAACCGGCATCATTTTCTAACTCGTTTAAGATATCATTGGGATGAATCTTCTGACCAAGTTTCCTGAAGATCAGACAATAAATGTTGCCTCTAGAGTGTTAACAAGATGTTGCTATAGCCATATATAGCAATATATAGCGATATAAGGAAAAAATACCCCGCCCCTTGGCAGTCATGTTTTTCAAGCAAAAGTAACTATTTTCGAACTCATCCAAATTATCATAAAGACCAATCTTTTGACCAAATTTCATGAAGATTGGACAATAAATGTGGCCTCAAGAGTGTTCACATACAACGGACGACATACGACGGACAAAAAGTGATCACAAAAGCTCACCATAAGCACGTTGTGCTTAGGTGAGTAAAAAGGCAGATATCTACTTTTCAATAAAATTGTCTACCTCGGCCTAAAACTCAACTTAGGCTAAAAACACCAAATTTACTTTAGATATTTATATAAGCTTTATAATTATCTTTCAATAATTACATTACATAATGACAAAATTAGGTAAGGGCATTCCTCAAATGTGTGCTTCAAAAACCTATATCAGCCATTAACATTATGTGTTGTCAATGAATACTCTCGCAGAGACACATGTTTTATTAATCTGTCCTGTATATTTTTTATTTAACGCCTATCGATTAACGATGTGATACATATCGAAGCTTTGTTTCATGATTCCAGAGTTTTCAATCCTTCTGTTCAAATTCATAAAATTATGTTTATTGCAAAAAAGCGGGTGCACACTATGATTATCCTGTTTACATAGTCACCAAAACAGGTAGAAATACCCGAGCGGATTCCGTTAATTTACTATCAACAAAAAATGTCACAAAACCAGGTTTTCAATTTGAAAAAAAAGTCTGATAAAGGGAGATAATTCAAAATGTGCATTGTTAGTGATTGGATCTAGTTCCCCCCTTAGGTCAAATTAAATTTATTTTTAGTTGTGGCGACCTTGACCTTGGGGCTATCAGCGTCATTCTTTCGCATGACACACCGTCCAATGATCATGAACAAAGGTACCGACTAATTTTTAAATTTCACAATGAAGGACATAGTAATGGCCCGGACAAGATCATTTTTTACCTTTGAACTCAATGTGTGACCTTGACCTTTGAGAGATCAACGTTATTCTTTCGCATGACACACCGTCTAATGATGGTGAACTAATGTGCCAAATTATTTAAAAATCTCACAATGAACGACATAGATATGGCCCAGACAAGCTCGTTCTGCCAGCCCGCCGACGTTCACCAATCTAATTACCAGTTTTTTCCTTTGAACACCTGGTTAACAAAAATCATCGGTTTTTGTAGCAAAATATTCTTTTCATGAATTCAATCGTCTCTACAAAATATCATTTTCGGTTGTGAACATGACAGTTCACCTTTAAAGGGACAGTCAACCAGATTGACGAAAAAAGAAAAGTTCTAAAATACCGTATTTTTTTGTTTATATTGATTAAAATATCTAGACTGGTATATGACATTACTTGAAAAATGTTGTTAAGTTTTCATATTTTCAGTGTATTCAGAAATAAAATTTTACTGAGTATGTTTACCAGGTAACTACCAGTTAACGCTAAATAACGCAAGTAGATTGATCATCATCGTCACGTGGTAAACCCAGGAATGATAATTGCGCATGCATATCGCACATGCAAAAATCGCACATCGTGAAACTAGGTAACAAAACGATATACACACTATAAATAACACAAGAAGATTGATAAAATATATACAATTCACTGCGCATGCGAAATTTTCATTTACAAATAATTGTACAAAAAATATGGCATTTTAGAACTTTTCTTTTTTCATTAATCTGGTTGACTATCCCTTTAAATTTTGTTTTATTGAACAATCTCACACAATTCAATTGTTTATTGTATCCCGTTTAAATGTACATTAAACATAGTTTTGTACAGGGTTTCGTCATTGTATATTTCTTAGTCCGAACCATTAGTATAACATTCTAATTACTTAATCATGCGTTCACGTCAACATTGTTACAATAAGACAAAATGTAATATATGCAAAATCCTGACAACTTACATCTGACCAAGATCCCAATTTGCTGGCTGCTAGTTGTGGCTGCCAACTGGGGATTGCTTGCATTACATGTGTAGGTGCCTGCCTCCCCTTTCTCTAGATTTCCCAGTGAAAGTAAACCACTGCTGCTGACTACCCCTCCTCCAGACTTTCTCCATTCGTATGTACATTGGACTGGAGAACAGGTGGCTGAGCAGGTGATGTCATTCAGGTGCTGATTCTCATCCAATGTGTAGGAGGTGTTAGATGGAGACAGTGTAACCAGCTCTGGGCCATCTGTAGAATATCCTTATTTTGCAAGTCAACCAACTGGCTTCACATTCAGCACACAAACTGTCGGTTGATGAGAACAATTACAAAACTACACAATGGACTGCAAGCGTGTTATATGATAATTTGTTTCTTTATGATACAAATTGCTGTAATGCATTGAACGTAATATGTTTCTTGGTTGTTTCCAAAATGTTCAAAGTCACTACTTTTAATTGCTGCAATTTTGGTAAAACAAACAACTTCAACAATGTTTATCTGTATGTACAACAGGCTTATGCTTCTTTGAGATTATGATGATAAACATGCTTAATAAACAAGATCCATGAAAATGTTATGGTCCAAATTATAAAAAGACATATATCAAAACAATTTCAGTGAGTATTATTTTCAGAAAGTTCTTGATGATACCTGGAATACAACATGCACAGATAAAAACAAAAACTAATTCTGAAAAAATATTTTAATATGGAGCAAGGGTGTTTAGGAAAGAAATACATTTAAGTATTTAGTTCTATTAATTAAGTTGTTGCTTATAACAAGCAGGTAACAAAGGCTGCTTGTAAAACATGCATGCCCCCATATGGGCTGTCAGTTGTAGATGCAGCGATTGTGTGAATATGTTTTCTGACACTGTGACCTTGACATTTGACCTAGTGACCTGAAAATCAATAGGGGCCATTTGCAAGTCATGATAAATGTACCTATGAAGTTTCATGATCCTAGGCGTAAGCATTCTTGAGTTATCATCCGGAAACCATTTTACTGTTTCGAGTCCCTGTGACCTTGACCTTTGACCTAGTGACCAGAAAATAAATAGCGGTCATCTGTCAGTCATGATCAATGTACCTATGAAGTTTCATTATCCTAGGCCTAAGCGTTCTTGAGTTATCATCCGGAAATCATTTTACTGCTTCGAGTTACTGTGACCTTGACCTTTGACCAAGTGACCTGAAAATCAATAGGGGTCATCTGCCAGTCATGATCAATGTACCTATGAAGTTTCATGATCCTAGGCCTAAGCGTTCTTGAGTTATCATCCGGAAACCATCTGGTGAATGGACCGACGAATGGACCGCCTGTCCGACCGACATGTGGGGGAATAAATATATAAGAGTATCCTTTTTGTGATAACACATTAAAAAAGCATTTAATTCTGCTTATCAATAAAGAATGATGACATATATGATCCAAGTTGCTCATCAAATGGGCCAAGAATGCCTTATCCTGAAGTTTACCTTGCAACCTTATTTTTCACTTATCTTCAAACATTAATATATATACTGTAACCATAGTAGCCATGTTTTGAGCAAGGTCATTAAAGATTGGGCAATAATTTTGGCATCTAGTGTGTACTTATGTTACATGTTATAACGAACAACGCAACTGTCAACCAAATCTGATCAGGAACATGTTGCGCATTATGTTATTCTGACTATGAATACAGGATGTTTATGTACTGATAAGTATTTTCAGCCTTAAAGCACCCTAACTTCAAACACACGCAACCAAAAGTCACCTTTTTAAAAACTGAAAAACGCACATAATCTTATTATAGCTGAAATCGAAGTCAAATTCAAATATGGAAGCATACTGATATTAGCACATCTGTGACCAGCTAGCCTGTTTGCTCATATTAATAAAATAATGCAAAATAAATCAGTACGATTCTTACTATTCTGATTCTGAAATAATGTAAACTGCATCAATAATACACATGTATAGTTGCAATCAAAACAAATTCAGAGGTTTGACATCATGCCGCTACCAACATGCTCATAGGTTTTAGTGGACAAGTACTTCTATGAATGCAAATACTTACATCTTACCAAGATTGCAATTGGCTGGCTGCTAGTTGTGGCTGCCGACCCTGAATTGCTTGCAGTACATGTGTAGGTGCCTGCCTCCCCTTTCTCTAGATTTCCCAGTGAAAGTACACCACTGCTGCTGACTGCACCTCCTCCAGACTTTCTCCATTCATAAGTACATTGGACAGGAGAACAGGTGGCTGAGCAAGTGATGTCATTCAGGCGCTGATTCTCATTCAGTGTGTAGGATATGTTAGATGGAGAAAGCGTCAGCGACTCTGGACCATCTTTATGATTATAAAGAATACAAATGTATTTGTGTGATATGCTTATAAAAAGTTTATCTTCCAACATGTAATGCACATGTTTATATTTTTTAACTCTGCAGTTGACACAAACCAAATTATTATCATGCAAAGACCCATTCTCACTGGCACAGTTTTGGAGTAAAAAATGTGAAGCTACCATGATGATCTAGGAACGTTCATGCGCAAAGATGCAGCGCGATCTGTAAATAAAGTCTGAAATACACACAAACACACTCTCAGCACAGCAGCTTAGGCTATTAATAAGCAACCTCAATAACAGCTGATTCCTTATTGATCTGATAATACGGGAGAAAAAAGGAAAAAAAACATTTTACTTAGTGAACAATAGAACAATTGTATTATTATGTAAAGGAAACAAAAATTATTAAAAGAACAACGTCCTATTTAAATATGCATATGAATTTCATCTCGTTATGATTTCATTATGAAAAGTAAGTCACTGTTGAATGAGAAAAAACGTGACAATCAGACATAACATATCAATATTTTATTAACCTCACCAGAAAACATCAAAAAGGTTTGTTTCGATCATTTTTGATATTATTGTGTTTGATTAATGTAAAAATAATATATATATATATATATATATATATATATATATATATATATATATATATATATATATATATATATATATTATATATTAATTTGAATTGTTGACCTAGCTATTGGTCATACATAAACCAGATTTGAACCCAGCTTAAATATTTTCAAGATCAATTCTCAGCAAGTATCATCAATTTTGGAGGAAAAATTTTGCCTCTAGTGCAATAACAAGCTAAGATTTTTTTAAAGATAGACATGTGCCACATGACGATGGAGGCCCGACACTTCGTGATCATAATAGCGTTTCGTGCTCAGGTGAGCTCACAAGAAAATGTGACTTCTTGAATTTATACAAAAAAGTATACATTAAGCAATCCACAACAGATAAAGTTAGATGTATTTATTATCGTTGTTTGATTGAATAAACTGGTTATACAGGTTTTGAAGGTGGTGCATGTTCAATGATGCAAAATTCAAGATTCCATTATGCACAGATTTGAAGGTTTGGTCTTTCGACAGGCAAGCAGGGTAAAGCATTGACGTGAGTGAACTTGTCGTTTTTTTTCATGTTTTTTTTTAAAGGTTAATATTATGCTTTATGTGTTTCGGTGAGTTTTATGAGAGAGGAAGGATAACTCTATATATAAAGGGGCATTGGTTCCGGACATTAACGAGTATACTTGTTATACTCTATTCTTCTCAGTTCTATGTATTATGACATTTATTTGCCATTCATACTTTATGGCATTTTTTGTTTAACCAGTGTTAGTGCTTGTGTTTCAAGAAATAAAATACCCTGCTTGCCATGACACCTAAACACATGTGTTTTTTTTTATTATAAAATGGTTAGATGATAAATAATTTATGTTTTTCATAAAATGTAATTTAATATAAAACATAAATGCAGTTTGTAACATAAAGCACGCAAGAGCTTTAATAAAGCTTTAATATCTAAGTGCATTAATGGATTTCAAAATAACTGTTTAACCAATATTACACGCACAAACCTAACTGCTATCTTTAAGGTTTAGGACATAATTAATAAAAGCAAAATATTGTATTTTAATGCAAATGTATTTTAATAATACAATAGGGCTTATTTGAGCTATATAATATATTTGTAAAGAATTTCCAAATAACTTGGCACTAATGTTACCCAATGCCAGACTGTGTGTTACCCTTAAACATGAGATAACGTTTTTTAGATCAAGGTCATATTTCAATGTCAAAAGTAAAACAATAGCATTTTAATGTCGAAATTGGGCTTGTTTGCAAACTTTTATTTTTCCTCTTTCTTGAGGGCATTTCTAAAAAACTTCAGACAAATAAAAAGCACAAGTTTTTACCAATATTATACGATGTGTCAGGCACAAACACATGCACTTTTCAGATAAATGTTTTTAAGGTCAATACAATACCAGACATTCCGAAAAGAATTTTAAGTCAAAAGGACCTGTTGACTTAGATAACTTGCAGGATCGGACTGGGATTCATAAGACCAAAACTTCAATCTACAAATGAATATGTCCCAGTACAGTTGCAAAGTAAAGTGATATGTCGTTCAGCAACTTCTCATGTGCTACATTAATACTTATTATTATCCTAAGCCAATATGGTGTATTGTTACTTGTCTGTGCGTTAATTTACTCCAGCCATTGCCTTTGTCTCAATAACAAGTTCTTACCTGTGTTGATGCACACTGTGTATCACATTTTCTGTTCAATCTAGAGTGTTAACAAGGTTTTACTATGGATATATGTAGGCATATAAGCAAACTGCCCTGCCCCATGGTGGCCATGTTTCTCAACAGACCAGAATCATTTTGGAACTCAATTAAAATGTCAATGGGACATACGTTCTGACCAAGTTTCATGAAGATCGGACCATTAATTACGCCTCTAGGGTGAAAACATGGTTTTACTATAGCCATTTAAGGAAAAATGACCCGCCCGACGGCGGTCATGTTTTTCAACCAACTTGAACCATTTTCGAACTTGTCAAAGATATTATTGAGACAAATCTTGTGACCAAGTTTCATAAAGATCAGACAATAAATGTGGCTTCAAGAGTGTTAACAAGGTTTAACTAAAGTAATATATAGCCAGATAAGAAAAAAAAATGCCCCGCCCCCTGGATGCCATTTTTTTTTCAACCAACTGGAACCATTTTCCAACTCGTCCAAGATATCATTGAGACAAATTTTGTGACCAAGTTTCATAAAGATCAGACAATAAATGTGGCTTCAAGAGTGTTAACAAGATATTACTAAAGTAATATATAGCCTGATAAGAAAAAAATGCCCTGACCCTTGATGCCATATTTTTCAACCAACTGGAACCATTTTGGAATTCGTTAAAGATATCATTAGGACAAATCTTCTGACAAAGTTTAATGATGATTGGACAATAAATGGGGCATCTAGAGTGTAAACAAGGTTTTACTATAGCAATTTAAGGCAAAATGCCCTGCCCCCTGGTGGCCATATTTTTCAACCAACTGGAACTTTTTGGAACTCGCCTAAGATATCATTGGGGCTAATCTTCTGACTAACTAAGTTTCATGATGATCAGAATATACATGCATACTCTAGAGTGCTAACACGATTTTACCATGGCCATATTATGAAAAATGCTGTGCCCAATGGCGGCCATGTTTTTCAACCAACCGGAATCATTTTCAAACTATTCCAAGATATCATAGGGATAAATCTTCTGACTGTTTTTTCATGAATATCAGACAATTAATGTTGTCTCTAGAGTGTTAACAAGGCAAATGTTGCCGAACGATGCACAACGCACGCCGCACGACGGACAAAAGGCGATCACAAAAGCTCACCATGAGCACCGTGAGCTTAAAAGAAACGTGGCCAAGACACAAACTATGCCTTCATTGCTTCACGCATTTACTTATTTCAATTTGTATAATTGCAGCGCGTGTCTTCACCACATTTGGACTGGTACTGGTACCAGTCAATTTGGGAAAATTAGAGTTGTTTTCATACGAATTTGGAAATATTTTATTCATGCAGAAACTTCATAAAGCTTGTACACATGTGTTCCCAAAGAAAGTTCAACACATTAATGAAATTGTTTACATGTAGTGATAGCAAATAGTTATTTTGAATATATGTATAACAGGTAGCTATTTTCGTTACTGCTGTAAAAAAGCCAATCAAACTGAAGATTGTGTCTCTCTTTTTTTAAATCTTTTGAAATGGAGACACTGTCTTAATCTTGACTCTGAACCTAAGGAACCATAGAACAACTTGCCTTAGAATGAACCAGATTGGCGTCAATATACATTGTCTTCAATAAAACATTGTTATAATCAACACCTAATAATGGAACTCTGGACTGAATAATTGATACATGTCATTCACCTCAGGAGTGGCATATAATTTATCTCCCTGTGACAGTCAATGGATGGTCATCTTTGTAATATAACCAGTACTTAGTTTAAGGACTGCAATTCTTAACAGTATTTTTCCCGTAAACTGAGTTTATATTGCAACTTGCGACTGATACATGAAAATGCAGAGATTAATCCAGAATTCGCTCTAATGAGTCCAAAGAATCACATTTCAAAAGAATCTAACCATTCCACTAATTGTTCAGTAAATATTGTAAGATTAAAGAAAAACATTCTATTATGCATTTATATATATGCTTGCTTAATTAAACTCGGGAGTTAAGTAGGTTTGTTTTAAATATCCGACTATCAGATCATTCTGTTTTAAACCCAAAGAAAAACCCAAGAGAAAATGTATGCCTCCTGCGTGCAAAATGTCAACGCAAAACCTCCATAACATCCATGAGATGACACTATTTTGATATTTTTAGTAAAAGTGAACTTCAAGTTGACCTGGCTGGTCCAAAATGCAATCACAAGCTAAGTCTGCATGCATTGTAGCTTCATATAAAATCTCACCTCAAAGAAGTTATATAATGAAAAATATTGTTTCTATTTTTAGTAACAAAAACCTGTTCAAAAAGGTAAATAATTCTCCAAATTTGCATGTATGAGTAATGGAACTCAGTCAGTAAGCTCACAGAATGACCCTGAACACACATGTGAAGTTTCAAGTGAATACCTGCAGCAGAAATAGTTATACATAATGCATGTTTACCTTATTTAGAGTATTATGGAGTTACAGACAATTAAGAAGACAATAAACAAACTAAAGATAAGTTAATTGACCGCAACAAGACAATGAAAAGCCATGTTTATTTGAAAATAAAGACCATTACTCACTTGAGTTTTGGAATTATAATATGTTATCACACACAATCGGTATGTCTAATGATCTTATGACCTTTTTTTGGTAGCATCTATGCCCAGATTGGAACTTGGCCTAACTATAGTCAAGGAAAATATATTTCTGTCATGTAAATGACCTTAAGAGAGGTGGCAAATTTGTTCTAAGGTTATACCTGTTGATAAAATTTCTAGAGGCCAGTGACCCAGATTCGAACTTTGCCTCGATATTATTTAGATAAACATCTTGACCAAAATGTATCAAGATGAATACATTATGGCCTCTATGAGTGGTAAAAAGATTACATTTGCAATGCGAATCTCACACTATGCACGACTACAGATATAAGAGTGATCACACTAACACTTCCAGCTCTGGGCTAGTATTCACCAAACATTCTTTGAATTGGAATTTTCAAAAATATCTTTAATTTGAGTAAAACTTGGTATTAACCACCTTAATCTACACCATTCATCATGTAAAGCATTTTCTTTATGATATTATCACTGTTAGCATAAAAACATTCAAATACTGAATATTTTTTTCTTGGTTCTAAGTCTATTTTTTCCCTTATTCTACGAATGGGTTGGTTCATTGAAACAAAACATGTAACAAACAAAAGGACCAAATGACAGACTTACCAAAAAAAGGACGCACATCAAGTTGGAACAAGAGGGCATGAAAGGCCTAAAGTCGCTCAGCTGAGATACAAAGATACTGACCTGTACTGTGCGGCCCAAGATATAATTAGAACCAAATTAATGTTTTTACAAAGTTTTTTGAAGAGTGAACTAAAAATGGCCCCCTGGCGGCCATGTTTTTCAGCAGACCGAGATATGTTTTGAACTCATCCAAGACATCATTAAACAAATGTTCTGAACAAGTTTCATAAAGATTGGACAATAAATGAGACTTTTACAGTTATTAGTTTTTATTATAGCCATTTAAGGAAAAATGCCCCGCCCCCCTGGTGACCATGTTTTTCAATCAACCGAAACCATTTTAACATTCTTCGATGATATATTAGGCAAATCTTCTGAAAAAATTTCATGAAGATCTTACAATTAAAGTGGCCTGTACAGTGTAAACAATGCAAATGTTCATGACGCACAACGGACAACAGGCAAAGGACAAAAGGTGATCACAAAAATTCACCATAAGCAAAAAAATGCTCATAAAGATTTTCATCATGTTTGTAGAGGGTGTGATTAAAAAACCACCTCAGGGGAGGAAATACCCTTACAACCATTACAAGCTTCATATAAACTTAGTTTCTATATAGATCCAGCAAAGTTTACAACTATTTGTAAAATAAGTTTGACATTAAAAGGGAGGAAATCAGTTGAACAGAAGGAAACTCCCACCCCTGGATATTTCTAAAACTAATTGACTAAACTAGATCAAGATATGATCAGAACATATGTACTCAGCAAGTGTCATTAAAATTGAATTAAAAATGTGACTAACAGAATTCACTATTTTCACTATAGACAGCTATAGACATTTAAAAAACTACAAACCCCTTGGAGCCTTGTTTTGAAACAAACATGAACTATTTTCAGATTCACCTTGCAATTATATTTCCAATTAAACAAGAGGGCCTGAAAGGCCCAAAGTCGCTCACTTGAGATTCAAAAGAACAGACCTGTCCTGTGCAGACCAAGATGTCATTAGAACAAATGTTCTAACCAACTTTCATGAATAGTGAACACCCTGGCTGCAACGTTTTTCAACAGACTGGATTCATTTTCGTTCACATCCATAATTTCATTAAAACAAATATTCTGACCAAGTTTCATGAACATTGGACAAAAAATGTGAATAAGTGGTATCAAGTTTTTTCAATTGCCATATAAGGAAACATGCTCCGCCCCCTGGTGGCCATGTTTTTCAACCAACTGGAACAATTTTTCAACTCGTCCAAGATATCATTGGGACAATTCTTGAGACCAAGTTTCATGAAGATCAGACGATAAATGTGGCCTCCAGAGTGTTAATTAGGTTTTACTAAAGCCATATAAGGAAAAATGCATCGCCCACTGGTGCCCATGTTTTTCAACCAACTGGAACAATTTTTCAACTCGTCCAAGATATAATTAGAATGAATCTTCTGACCAAGTTTCATATAGATCGATCAATAAATGTGGCCTCTAGAGATTTACTAAAGCCATATATAGCCATATAAGGAAAAATGCCCCGCCCCTAGTAGCCATGTTTTTCAAGCAACCGGAACCATTTTCGAACTTGTCCACGATATCATTGGGACAAATCTTTTGACCAAGTTTCATGAAGATAGAACAATAAATGTGGCCTCGAGAGTTTTAACAAGGTATTACTATAGCCATATATTGCCATTTTAGGAAAAATACCCAGCCCCCTGGAAGCCATGTTTTTCAAGCAACCAAGACCATTTTCAAAATCGTCGAAGATGTCATCAAGACAAATCTTCTGACAACATTTCATGAAGATCGGACAATAAATGTGTTCTCTAGAGTGTTAACAACGCAAATGTTGACGTCGCACAACGCACGACGCATAACTTACCACGGACAAAAGGCAATCACAAAAGCTCACCATGAGAATATAGTGCTCAGGTAAGCTTAATATAGGCTTACCGAGAAAATTCGTTTTAGACACAAGCAAACTCAATTCCATCAAAATCAGATTTCAGAAGGATTGTAAAGCGGTGAATTCCTCCTTTTAAAAAGCATAAAAATATTCAGACTTTTGGTAATGATATCATACAGTACGTTGACTGTGCCACCAGATTTGGTCTTCAAAACCCTTATTCACTTACTAAAACTTACCAGTTGTGCTAAACTGGGGAAGTGGGAAAAGGGTTTTAAATGTCAGGGGTCATAAATGTTCTTACATAGTGGTTCAAAAATCAATCTCTATTGAGGCGCAATGTATAAGCAATATCGGACCATAAACAAAAGATGCTTTACAGGTCAAATCTTATTTAGATGACTTGAGAAGTGTATATAACACTGTCAGAACATATTAGAAAAGTTGCTATGAAAGTTTTGTTTTGCTAACTGTCATGAAGTTTCCAATTTGTAAACAATTGCTGCTGGATTTCAAATGGCTTCTCTACATTTGCATGTGTTTGTTAATAATGCCTTTGCTGTGATTTCAACATTTTGTAAAACTGGCAAGGTTGTTTCACTCTTGCTTTTGTCAATATGTTCAAACAAGTAACTGGTTTGAACTTACTTCAAGTGTTTGGAGAACTCCAATGTTAAGAAGCAAGACATAATATTTTCATAAATACAAACCAAATGTTCAATCATCGTAAACGAGCACATTTTTCTGTCCATAAACTTTTTGTAACATCCCTAATCTCTTGGTCACCAACTTTTATTGAAAAATATACATGCATTGATTGGATAAATTTCTACTGCAGTGTCAAGCTCACATCAATTACCTACATTTTTAGAAAGAAGAATGAAAACTTTACAGTAGTTTGGAAAAAATAGGCGATTTTATATTCACATAAATTAGTGATATAACGGTAACACTGAAAGACACTCTGAAAACAGGGTTGTTTACAAAAAAATTTTACTTTTCAACTTGCATTACTTATGTTTTGTGCAAACCTTCTTTTAATGTAATAACCTATACAACAAATATGTATAATCAGAATAATTAAGGGGTAGACTGTACTTTAACGATTAATGATGTAACTGGACAGTGAACTAGTAAAAAACACCTTGTTTTATAACGTTTGATTAGATGAGATGATTGACTAATTATTGTGTTATTCTGATGTTGCTTATAACTTAGTGCTAGAGTAGATGATTAAAGCAAAACACAAATACATAAATCACTGAGTAATACGCAATTAAAGCTTGACAGCATTAAGGATGTGTTGTTTTTTTTCAATGTCACTGTAGTTGATCTTCATCCTGCTGTTGTTTACAGTAAAAAAGCACAGTGTCAGGAGGTGATAAATATCAGATATTTATTTTGATGTGATCAATGTCAAACTGTTTGTGTTTTCAATGTTTGGAGTTTTCTTGTTTCCATAGTGGTTAAACTTCACGGGATCTATCCAATCCTCTAATGTTTGGTATGTTCCTATCTTCAAATCACTTATTGCAGCTACGGTAAGGCAGCTTATTGTGGTACTGTCCCCTAAAATACCCTGCCTGCTCAGCCTCCAGCTACCTCTTCTGGTAGTGCTTGGTCAGGGGCGGGAAATGTAGAAAATCGCACATTTGATGCTGGCGAAATGGACATAGGAACTTCTGGCTTCCACACTTCTTTGCAAGAATTATTCTTTGCACTTTCATGATCTCGCCTTAATTGCTGCTCTGAATTGAGATCTCGTGTAGATCAGGGGTTCTTAGGTCAACTGGCCTTTTCAGTGACTCGGGCACTAGCAGTGGAGCCAACTAAAAAGTGAGTTCCTGTTCAAGCAAGTTCCTCTCCCAGCGCTTTCCACGGGCACTGAACCTGAAATCAGACATAAATTCTTTAAAAAAAATTATACAAACAATGAAATGCCTTACTTATGTTAATTGATTTATATAATCAAAGAAATTACAGTGATACATTAAGTGATACATCAAAAGACTATCAATGTTAATATAATATTACGATACAATATATTTATGTATACATGTAAGTGTAGGCAATAAATGCTTTATAAACTAAATTCATGTGATGTTCCATTGTTTTCTTGCCTTGTTATATTCGTGAACTCAAGAATCAGCTGTATAAAAGATCAAATATTTGGCGCCTTGATCTCAATTCGGTCGTTGTACTTGGATGGTGACTGGTCGTTAGCAGAGATCTTAGACCACAGATGTAAGATGTAGTCAACTTTGGCGTTGGCGTTAGTTTGCTTGTGTATCTGCAAGGTCCATCAAATGTCAATACTCTGGAACCCTGATGATCTAACAGAGTCCTGAATGAATGAATCATCAGTATGGATGTGTATAAAAAGAAAATAAGCAGAGCATGCACACATAAAAATAATACCAGTATAAGGTTGCAACAACAATAAAGATGCGCTTAAGTATAATAAGTGTTACATGTACAACAACACTTTGGGTCAAATTTACATCTTATCAATGATGTAGCATGAATACATCCTGTTCCAAACAAAATCATTAAATATCTGACGCAAATTCTTCTACAAGATAGAATATCATGGAACTTAAAACTGTCATAGTTATTTTTTCATCTTGGTTTTATTTGAAAGATGAAAACATAAACATGCTCAGAAATTTCTCCTTCATCCCAAAGCTTTCTAGAGTTGTGTGCAACAAACTTGTAAAACCATGTTATTGTTTGGTTAAGGGTTAAGCTGTCACAATGGACAAGAGAACTTCACAACTTGTGATAACATGGAGAACAAAAATGATAATGTAAATGTTACAGCTTTTTATGTTTAATTTTAAAAACTTTCTTACAACAGAAAATAACAGATAATAATTAAGTCTACTCAGTGCACTATAGTCAACAATATCACATTATAGTATGTTTACAATTAACCCATCAACTTCATTATTTCTTATTTTTTATAATAATGAACTAGATGTAATATGGAAGCAATGGAGTTACATGGACAATACAATTTGGAGTCAAGTTACATCACATAATATTAGTCAAATACATTATGTTCTAAACTTAGTTGATTCTATTGCTGGTAAAGTCCGTAAAACAAAAGCAGATAACCGTAATCTTGAAAAATCAAATGTTCCACCTATTTTGTATTAAACAATATAAGCACTAATTTCAGCTAAGATGTAACTTGGGTGCAACATGGAGCTGCTCCTGGAAGAATTTGAGTAACATGGGCAACCAAAATGTGTGTCAAGGTACAATACAACACATAATGTGGTAAAATTCTCTGGCTCTAAAATTATAATTTGTTGCACAGTCATGTTTAAGATTAATAATGAAGGGACTTAACAGGTGACTATCAAAACTTGTTTCCAATTTAATGAGCAACAACTTTAAGACATTAATTTCATATAAGATGAAACCATGGACAAATAAGGGTGCAACAGTGACACAAAGTGCTCTTTAAAATACTGTCGTCCCAGTTACATCTTTTACATTTATCATATATCTGTTATAGATGTCTGTCTCGTTCTGGAAAAGTTGCATAAACATAATTTCAAATCACTATCAAACGTGATTCCACTTAAGATTGTTTACCGTAAACAATTCGTAATTAACATATATATCAGAGTTAACAATGTGTATGTTGTGACAGTGGATGGGGTACTCGATGTCGTGATTTGATAAAGAGTTGTCAGCTAAGTGACATCTAGTTCTGCATTAGCAAACTGTACGTAGATGTAGCAATCGTTCTGTCGGTTCGTCATATTGTTTATGCTGCTTTTCAATTATAATCTGCGATTTTTCGGAATTCACGACGTAACTTTTAAAAACACTTACCCCAGCTCGCTACGGCCTTCAGGCATCTTTAAATAAAATGGTAGCTATTCTTGCGACGAATATCTCTACGACGCTTACTTCTAAATCACAAATTAGCGCCAGTTTGTTCATGATAGAATGCGATGTTTAATAAAATAATCGATTTTCCATCAAATTCGTGACGTAACACAGTGGGACCCCATGAATAACCTTACTTTTAAGGTGTCTCATTTTTACAAATTTTCAACGTTCGAAGCATGTTGATTAATAACAGAATACTTTGGTACATGATTATCTTTGTGTTTGCAGTTACTATTGTTCAATCACGACATAACATGGTTGAACTAGAAAAGTTACATCAACAATTAAGTTTTTTAAATTGATTTTATTTGAAATAATATTTAAAAAATGACAAATTTGAATTTTCAGTCTGAAAGAGTGAGCCTATGGAAAAATACTTAAAGATTGACGCGTTTCTGAAGGTTTCTTAAGGTTTCAAATTTAATTTTTATGAACATGAATTTAAATCCTCTTTCTCAAAAACCATCCAAAATGTCCAAAATCTCAACTTCAATCTGGTTTTTTCTTGCTTTAGGCATGCAATTAACACACGGTTTTAATGTTTTATAAGTAGGGCAAGTATATTCTTTCTTTGCCGAACATATTTTGTTTTACATGGTTCACTCTAGAAAAGATATTTTAGCATTCAGATAATTATTGGGGATTTATCCAAACGTGGACAGAAAAAAATGTGCTTAAATAACACCAAAGATATTTTAAATAACATAATACTAAAAACAAAATACTTACAGCCGACTGCTGTGTCAATATGTTCAAAGAAGTGACTTGTATGAACTTGCTTTAAGTGTTCGAAAAACGCCAATGTTAAGAAGCAAGAGACAATATTTTCATAAATACAAACCAAATGCATGTATACAATCATTGTAAATAACAACAAAGATTTTGTTCATAACATAAAACTCAAAACAAAAACTTACAGCCGACTGCCAGATTGAACAAAGAGCTTAGAAGTGACGTGTTGCCTCTCTGCTCTGTGGCGCTGCAGGAGAAACTGTACAGTGCATCATTTCTGTTTATGTTAGAAATAGTGAGTGTTCTCCCTGTGGTTAGGTCCAGAGTGAATCGCCCTCCTGTAATGACTATGGCACCATCTCGTCTCCATTCATAAGTCATTATCAGGTTGTGACCACCTGGTAAAGTTGTGGATGTGCTGTTGCATGTGAGAACTGCCGAACTTCCTTCGTATGCAACCTTGGTATTGGAACCGATTGTGGGCTGTATCGGGACACCTGAGTTACACAAAGTTTCCATTAATAACTATATCAACAAGCATTTCAAAGCTGCAAGTTGTCTGATTTACCAGTATTGCTTGAAAAATGAATTTTGTGATAATAAAATCTGCATAAACGAAGATGTGTAGGCTACACTTGTCCTGCATTTAATGCACTGTTAAAGAGACTATTGTTCTGAAAAAAAACAAATTACATTTATGTTATCTAATCTACTGTAAACTAGAAATATATAATCTTATCTTACTGAATACTATCCGATTTTATGAAATTATCCATGTGGTTACATTGTCAATTTGAATACTAGTGTGTTATCAGCAATTAAGTATGTTTGAATACATTTATTTATATTCATGTTTTCAATCAAAGAAATTGTCCCTATTTAGTCTAGTTGAGTGTTTCAATATTGTTTTGTTGCTAGCAAGCTTTTAGTTGCAGCTTTTTGCCAGATTGAGCATCACAAAAACACAACGTTTCAAATGGTTGAGAATATGTAGTGTCAAATTTAAGTATGGCAAATATAAGGTGATACACACTTACAAAAGACTAGACAATAATGAAATAAAATTGCAATATAATATTCATCTTGTAAAACTCATTGAATATATGTCCTTTTCCATCCTAACAAACATGCATACCTGAGTATATTTTACTTACCGTATATGTAAAGATTAATGCATTTCTGTACAACAGTACTTCTGGTATATGTGTATGTTCCCTGCTGTCCTGCTTGTAGTGGAAACAACTGAATGTTCAGAAAACCTGCTGATATGTTTCCTCCTTGAGCCAAAGCACAGTTGTTGTAAACTGCATCACGCAACACAGCTCCATTATAATAGCTCACAGCGAGTAGCGGGTGTTGAGTCGGAGTAAAAAGATAATAAACTACAGCTTTATCCTTATCATTTGTAAAATCAACTGTGTAGTTAAATACTGGTGATGAACCAATCCATCCAAAAGCTGGGTCAGTTGTTGGACAGCCGTTGCAGTTAGCTAAAAACAAAGAAAAGTGTAATAATACACCAGCTGTGTATATGTCAAATATGTGTCAGATATGTTCAAAGCTCCATTTTAATAGGGTCAATTCATATTGACATGGGTGTCAAACCACAGTGCAGACATCCCGCTTAATATATACGTTAAACAATTTCGTTTCTTAGGTCTTTTTATAACAGTTATTGTAAAATATAACTTTAATTTTCACAGGAGAGTAATGTTTTCTTATGTACATCATTGTAATTAGGGCTGCAACGGGTACCCGAAATATCCGATGATATCGGATCCAACTTCAGATTCGCGGGTACGGATCCACCCTTGGAAATTTCGGTTCCGAATATTTATTTTCATAGTTGTATGCAACCTATCGTTGTTTTTACTAGTATTGTTTATTATACAGACCGGTTCTGTTTAAAAGATAAAAGATAAAAGATGCGTATAATAGTCGATATTTATTGACAGTCAAATAGCAGATCATTCTAGATCCTTCGGCTTTTATTGGCTCAGAGTGTCATTGGTCAGGACTTTCAGTAATGAGCGCCGAAAGCAAAACCAATTCAAAATCATGAAGGATTTACACATTACAAATGCAATTCCTAATGGCAATAAGTAAGTTTTCAATCCTTATAGTCTTTATGAGTTGTATCAAAAACAACGGTAGTGGATCCAATGTGGCTGGAATGTTATTCAGGTAAATTTTGCATAATTTCGCGACCTGTCAAATTGTGTTCCTGCATCATGTAATGTCTTGAAAGCATATATCATCATTAAGTAAGTTTGAATGATATCTTGTGATGCAAGGAACCTCAGTGCCTAGTGAGAGAATCTTCTCCACAGCAAGAGACCTCGTAAGTGCTCACAGGGCTTGCCTTGACCCGAACAATGTTGATATGTTAATTTTTGTGAAAACAAAACATCAAACTGTATGAACAGTAAAAAAAGTGTATGTGAACGAGCAAACTATTAAGTTAATATGTGTTAAGGTTTCGTTTTATTTATATAATGTTAAACAAGAACTTTATTATGTTTTTTGGTAATAAATGTTTAATGTTTTTAGTCATATTTAACTTCTGAAACATTGATTTTTTTAATTTAGACAGAAAATCCTCATTTTCTCTTATCTGAGGTATCCGGATCCGAAAAACTGTAAGAAACCATATTTGGATTCGGATCCGAACTATTTTTTTGGATTCGTTGAAGCCCTAATTGTAATGAAACTTGGATATCCATTTGAAAGAAATACACAAAGAGCCATAATGCTGCACAAATTGGTCACCAATGATTCCTGGAATTGACCCAATCCATCCAAAAGGTGTGTCTTTTGTTGCTGAAGTTATAGTTTAATATACAATCAATCAATCTTGCAATACTTGTTTTTCGTGTATATTTTATGTGTGAAAAAAATAAGTTGTTCTGATATGAAACAATGATAATCTAGTCCACGTTTCTCGGCTATACTTTCGTTGACAGAATGTTGAAGTCCCACACTTAAACTTAGCAGCAAATAACTAGCATAATCAAATAAAAATAGTACTTATAAAAACAGAGTACAGCCTATCATTTTAAATATAAGTGCTATTAAATATTATAACACGTCTTGTATAAATACAGACATTTGGACTCACATGCATGTTGTTTTTCCGAAGAGCAAAACATGACATATTTTCACTAAACATCTTGGAATGATTACGATTTGAAATATTAAGAATACCTTAACACATAAATTCGATTTTATTTTAGTAACTGTTCACAAATGTTCGCTGTTATTAAAAAAAAACGTCGTCCGAATGATATATTGCAATATTAAACATACATATCATAGTTAACACATTCATTCTATTTTAAGCAATGCAATATCAATAGTATACGGCTTGAAGTCCATCAAAGTTTAAAATGAGCAATATTGAACTATGCTTTTACACAAACATTAACGACAAATTGTAAAAACTAACCTTTTGTCAAAATGATGACAAAAAGCATCCATTTATCTAGATGCATCTTTAATATCGAAGCATTTATTTTCATCCTATTAGACTATAACCGTGTGTACACGGCAAGTTGGATTTTAAACTAGGAAGTTTAAATATAGAGCTAGTATCTACCAATGAACCAAATGTATGAAGAAGGCAGTTTATTTTCTAGGGAAGGCAGGTCGAGTGCTTTACATGTATATTAATTTATTATCTTTTTTATTTAATCAACTAAAAACAATTTAAAACGGCCATCTTACAAACTACGCGGACCCGACATTTCGCAAACCTAAGTACATTTTTGATTTGTGTAATTACTTTAAACACAGGCTAAAATCGCTCGTGTGTTTAAAATGTCGGCCTGTTGAAATTTAAATCGCCCCCTTGGTGCAAAAAGGTACCATGTGGCATTGAAATTAGTAGGCACGTGGTACCTTTTTGCTCCGATGGGGCGATATAAACAAAGGTTTCAAAAGGCGCAGGACAGTTAGTTTCGATGCATAATTTAACGGCAAGAACGGTAAAAAAAAAAGCATACGTTTTATGGAATTATGGTACCGAGGTACGTGAACTTTGCAGGGAAAATGCCCTTTACTCCGCGAAGATTTCAGTCTAATTGTATATTATAAGTATATAATACTTCTCCAGCAGCTGGAGTTTCACTTCTTTAAATTGGGTCGGGTCGGATCAAGGACGAGTAGGTCACGCGAGTTGTGTATCGTGTTATTTCTTCAAATTTGACCCAGCATTTGTAAAGATATTGCCAAAAATGTACTTTTCTAGAAAGGTTATTCGTTTCTTCAATTAATGAGACCGAGTTCGTGTACGTGTATCGGCAACAATCAAGGTATTTCACAGGGTAATATGCATCGACCGGCGATCGTCTGATGGTCGGAGGGCCTCTTCACGATGACTGACAGACGCCGGGCGGAGCTCGTCATGATACACGTTCAACGTATACGATGTCGGACGATCGCCGGGCGATAACCGTGCGTTGATCGTCCGATCTTGTTTCGATCTCAACTCGATTCCTGCCCGAGCCCGACGTCGGGTAAAATTTTTAATGGGCCTAAAAAAATTAATCCTGACACCGCCCGATGCTACAGAATGCCTGAAGATCGGACACATCGGCCGGCGACCGGATTATTTGTGACTGGGACATTAATAAAAAGCCCATTGTTATTCTCATTCCATTACGTAATAAGTTCGTTTTTAGCGTTATAATTGCTTAAATTTACAGCAAAAGCTTTGTTTATGTTCTGTTAGTGTTAATTCATATTTTGTTAAGTTTAAATATGTTGATACGGGTATCTTGAAGTATACGGGTAATATATTGTATTGATATATAAAATATATTCATGTTTGTTTCGTTTATCAGTTATTAATGCTCGATTGGTCATTGTTGGGTACTACTTAAATGTACCCCGGGTACGGAAAATATACTGAAACGTACCCGGAAATTATTACGATAAATTGGGATCGATTGGTCATTGTCGGCTCGGGTACTAAACTTACATGTACTCCGGGTACTCTTAAGTATACTTAAATGTACCCCAGGTACGGAAAATATACTAACACATACCTGGCAAATTAAGACTGAAACCGAGTTTTATTCCCGCCTAAAATCCGATGTCGTAAAACGCGCTACGAAACAAAATTCTCTTTGAAAAAAAAATTCTCAAAATGTTTTTTGAGCAGAAGTTTTGATAATATAGAGGCCATTTTACAGAATGTTGACATACAAATAATGAACATAATTAATTTGAAAAAAACAACCATAGCCGCCAACGACCAATTTAGCGTAAAAATCCCCGGGTACGTTTCAGTATATTTTCCGTACCCGGGGTACATTTAAGTATAATTAAGAGTACCTGGGGTACATTGAAGTCGTACCCAAGCCGACAATTACCAATCGAGCATAAATTGGTGGTTTTCGGCTATTTTTTTCGAATTGATTATGTTAATATTTATTTAAATACTTTGTTGAATAAACTCTGTATTATCGAAATCCTATCCAAACAAGCATGTTGATGCAGGTTTTGTTCAAAATCAAATTTGTTTCGTATTCCGTAGAGCGTTTTTACGACATCGGATTTTTGGCGGTAATAAATCTCGGGTACAGTCTTAATTGGCCGGGCACGTGTTAGTATAATGTTTGTACCCGGAGTACATTTAAGTATACTTAAACGTACCCGAGGTACATTTAAGTAGTACCGGAACCGACAATGACCAATCGAGCGTTAGCAATGCAATTACATTAAAATATAATAACACCTCGAACCATATTTGCCAAAAAAATTCAATCTGGTTTACAAAAACGTTGAACAAGAGAAATAGAGCTTGAGTAATTGCATATTTAGCAGAAGTGAGTGCTCTAAATAGCTTTGGAAGTAATTTCAGTTTCTTCTGTGTAGAATGTAAACGTATGTTGTGCTAACGATGAATTTAGATGAAAATGAAACACGATAATGATGATTATAATTCTGATGCCATCGATAGTGACTGATTTGGTTTGCAACGATTAACCTTTTTATGTCTTTCATATTAGCTCGGTTTAATAATGTATTATTGTGAACGTTTTGATGAAGTCTTATGTTCATATTGCCTATTCATTACACCGTCAGTACTGTAATTATATTCATTCATCGTATAGCGTAGCTATTGTTTGAAAAGTAACCTACGTATGAAACCTACCGATACCATTGATACGACCTTTGTACAGTATCACATATAATGAGCATTATTGTGATATTTTGATATAACGTTTGCTTTTTGCTATAAAAGCCTAAATTAAACAGTTCGCCAATTCAATTCCGACCAAAGTGCATGTTTAGAACAAACCTGATGAGACATGTCTTGAAATGCATTTTCAAACATAAGTCTATGCAAATCGTGTAGAGCTTAAAGAACATCCCAAATCGGACACCACACGCAACCGGGCGAAGGGTGGTCACAATACTTTGTGCTCTAAAAGGCTGCTGATGTATATTGGATATTGTGTCCGTTTAGCTAAGCCAGTTCCAGGTGTGATACCCATTGAGGGAGTGTTCTAAGATCTTCTCTTAAGACACCAAGTATAGGTTCTACAAAAGGAAACGGTCAGACGGTATCTCAATACGGCTTAGGCTATCAGAGAAATATACTGTAAACGTATAGAAATTTGTCGGTATGAAATTTCGTTGTTAAATAAAAAATAACTAATTCGTTGACACGTACTTTCGTGGATTTCAAATTTTTGGGAAGACTGACCGTCATAATAATTTAACTTTTATTAAAACAACAAGAGTAATAACGAAGCATAATCTGCTAATCTGTGTCGACGGCAATACTTGAGGTTAATGTGCACTGAACCATGAAAGTGTTGCTGATAATTGTCAATAAGAGCGATAAAGCGGCGCACTTGTTTGTCCCCGCTCGCTAATTGCCATCAATGTTGTTTTGACAATATTTGCAATTCTCAGCGCAATCGATCACCTAGTAGTAACAATTGATTAATAAGGTCCCCAAAATAACGCGTGAAAACCGTTGCCTCTTTTAACTTTAATTGGCACTTATTGACATATGTGATACATCTGCAAACTGTTAATTTTACAACGTCACGTAAAAGAGAACAATCGTTGATGTACAGTTTAAATACCGTGCTTGATTTAAAAAGTATTATTACCCAAACACGAGGAAACAACATATGGTATTAACTAGCATAGCTCAATCAAACAATGTCTCTTTCCAAATGGTTGAAAACGGGAACAGTTCAGACACGTACTCCTACTATAGCACGATGTCCCGACATGACATTCCGAAATGTCCGATTTCGGATTAAAAATGTATAAATAATCGTTGGTACTTGAATTCGTGGTTCAGCGGACCAACGAAATCCACGAAAATTCGTACCACACGAAATTTAATGGTTTTACAGTATTTAAAATAAATAGGTTCAAACTAAGTATAAAATAATGCTATTAATATATCCATTCTGCACAATTATTCATTTGACCTATATACAAGTCCCATTCCAGTCTTGGTGGTTTCTAAATTATTTCAAAAGTCCAATAACAGTGAAACATGAGTGTGTGAATAAAGTGTTACACACATTTGCTGCTGATGATAACTAAGCATGATATTCAAGATACTAATAAATTCAATTAATACTTTCAGTTTTATGACACTGAATAATTCTGAAAACATGATTGTCTTAAAGGCCCAAAGTCGCTCACCTGAGATTAGAAGGGACTGACCTGTTCTGTGCAGCTCAAGATTTCATTAGAACAAATGTTCTAAACCATTTTCATGAATAGTGATAACCCTGGCGGCCACGTTTTTCACAGACCGGATACATATTCGTACACATCCAAAATATTATTTAAACAAATATTCTGACCAAGTTTCATGAAGATTTGACAAAAATGTGACATAAAGAGTGTTAACAAGTTTTTACAATAGTCATATAAGGAAAAATGCCCCGCCCCCTGGTGGCCATAGGTCTTTGTGGTTTTAAATCAATTTCATTTAATCATCCATAATCACAAAAACCTATAAAATATTTTGTATTTTTATAGGTCTTTGATAATCAAAAGCAATACAAAGAAACAAACCAAAAACACAATATATCATTTTAAACACCATTTTTCAATTAAAATCAAAATATATTGTCACCAAACGGACCGCTAGCAAATCTAACACCCGCTGTAATCAATCAAGTTTTACAGAAAGGTGTATTAGGGCTGAATAAGCCTGGTTGATTCGGAGCCGAATAAGCTTGGGGCCGAATAGGCCTGAAATTTTGGACTGGGACGAAAAAGCTTGGGGCCGAAAGAGACTGCTATCTATTCAACCAACCGGAACCATCTTTTGCCAAGTTTTAAATTGGACAATAAATGTGGCCTCTAGAGCGTTATCAAGGTTATACTATAGTAATATATAGCCATATTAGGAAAAATGCCCCGCCCCATTGCGGCTATGTTTTTCAAGCAACCATAACTATTTTCAGGGACCTATACAAACAAAGGGATGCGAAACTCAAATGAACCGAAGAACAAGCTAACGCAAATTTTCACAGCCGCCAGTTTGACAGAGCGAGACCGTGACAAAGCGATCAAGTCAGATTAAGATTACAAATTAACCAAGTGTTGCCAACAAAGAAGTATTCATTGCAAAGGTTTGTTGAATTTGAGACATCTAATTGTTTTATTTGTTTTCGACTATGCTTTGTATTTACCAATAAAAACAACGGTGGGTATTTTCACCAAATCATGCGTATCATTGTTTACACTTCCATTATCCGAGAAACATATGTCGTGGCTTTTTTCAAAAGGCTTGGTCAAATAAAGCTCTTTACTATTAATGTTGGTATTCTTACAAACGTTACATTTCAATGCATTGTGTGGTGAAAACTTAATTTACATTATTTACAGATTCATTATTTTATAATAGCTCAAAGATTATAGAATTTTAGTCATTTTTTATATTTTATAATCACTATCAATGTTATCAACATATGTCGCAGCTTTTTTCGAAAGGCTCAGTCAATACTATCCCTATATTAATCTTGTAGGTATCTTTACAAACGTTTAATTTTAATGCATTGTGTGGTGCAAATTTTATTTGTATTATTTGCAAATTCATGATTTTAAATAAGCGCAAAGGCAATACAATTTAAGTCATTTTTTATATTTTTTACCAATATAAGTTTGATCAACATATGTGGTGGCTCTTTTCGAAAGGCTCAGTCAATACAGAGCCCTATATTTATCATTATGGTATCTTTACAAACGTTACATTTCAATGCATTGTGTGTTGCAAAATTTAAATTGCATTATTTGCAAATTCATAATTTTGTATTAGCTCTAAAACAATACATTTTTTTGTCTTTTTTTAACCACTATCAATTTGATCAACATATGTCGCAGCATTTTTCGAAAGGCTCAGTCAATACTACCCCTTTATTAACCAGGTTGGTATCTTAACAAACGTTACATTTCAATCCATTGTGTGGTGAAAATTTAAGTTGCATGTATTGCACAGGCATTATTTTTTATTAGCTCAAAGATGATACAATTTTAGTACTAAGGAAAGACAAATGAAGAGACAAACAAGCCTGTGAATAATTGTGTACGGTTCAATTAACATATTTATCTTTTGTTTCAAGAGCTGTCATTTATATACTTATATTGCCATACTTCTGTTTTAAATTCATATTGTTTTATATGTTCAGTGCGCTCAAAAGAAGCAGAAGAGGTATCTTGCTCTGAAAACGGAATGTTTGACCCCGCAAAGGAAAATGTCATGATGACAGCGAAACTTGCGCTACCATCCCAGCTCATTTCCACATTTAGAACTGATAATGCTTGCAAAACATTGTGGACATTAAATAGTGCTGACATACATGGGTGATCACAGCTGTGCCAAGAATACTGAAACTGATTCAATACCGAAATGTGATTCCTGTCTTTTCCTGAGATGTACCTTGACCATCCCAGAACTAAGATAATTCTAAATTCATGTCTACTAGATAAAGCAGTGGCGACAACAAACTTCACAAACCTTCAGGCTTGCCGAAGACCAAAGACAAAGCAAAATTCAATCTGAATTAGTTTTAAATATTCAATTGAACATTCAGTCAAATTAAACTGTTCCTTGTTGAATCAAAAACTTCGCCTAAACTTGGAAATTAAAGATGTCGACATTGCACATCGCCTTGGGAAATTTATTCCGAATAAAAGTCGAACAGTTATTGTCAAATTTGTCAGGCGCCAAACAAAAATCGAGGTAACGAAATGTGCCAATCTTTTAAAAGGCACAGGCATTTACATAAACGATGACCTAACCAAGACAAATGCAGAGGTACTAGCATCATTGCGTCTAAAGGAACCTGAGTTGGTGGAGAAGGCTTGGTCCCGCGACGGAAAACTATTCGTACGGTACCGGGGAAATGACCTCAACGAGATTGTGTCATCTGACAAATACAGACTCTGGCTGGCAAAACCATGGCCTATCAGAAACCAGGTGACACCCAGAACAACGTACGCCCGTAAAGTGTTAGACGGTAGTAACACAAGACCTACCAACAAACCATAAACAGTCGAACAGTGGCAATAATTCTGGTCCCGGATATGGCTCCTTTATGTACCCATAAACATGTTTTGTCTTGAAAATATTTCACAAACTGTTGTTTTTTGTAACTGTGCTTATTTTACAACACAACATAAATTATCTAAATATACATGTAACATTTGATTTTGTATTTATTGGTATTGTGTAACCTTATGCAGACTGACTATATTCTTATAATTACTTCCCTTAGATAAAATATTGCCATGGACTGTTCTTTTTATCACAACAAAAAGGCATTAACGAGCTTGCTGAGACAGCACAGAAACAATTAAACGGGAGTATAATATAAACAGCTAACAGTATCCTTGTACGATACCGATGTGATTAATTTTATGACGATTAGAACATCAATATTTAGCATGAACTGAGTATAGTCTGTATTTGTTTTAAAGCTGAATATCCATAAAATAATGATAAATATCTGTTAACATATCATGACTTTGCTTTTTAGTATGTGCATGTTTGTTGTTTGGATGATTTATTTGGTCTTTTTTCTCGACAAATGTTGAGGGAAAATAATTTATATTGTGTTAATGTTGTCATGTATTACATAGTATGTCTTTACAAATATTACATCTACGTTGGTGTAAACACCGAATCACATAATAAATGTAATGTATAATTTTGCTAAATGTATTATACTGTCCTGTTGCTAATCTATACTGTTTTGTAATGATTTTTGTCCGTCTTAACGTAACTATACAATTATGCTTAACTTTGTTTGTTTACTAAAATACTGACTAGAAAAGACAATACATGTATCTGTATTATAAAAATAATACTTTACTTCTAAGCAGTTAAGTATAAACACCGTATTACTGAGCATTGTAACATTTAAACTAATTTCTTGTTCGTTTACATTTAGATGTTAATAAAATGCCAACTATCAATATCTGGATTTAAAAATGGTCCTTACCAACTTCCTGTTGAACTTGTTTTTGAAAAAGATAATTTAAAGCTCATATTTATATTTTGAAGCGGTAAAATGAGCCATGCACAAAATTGTTTTTGTTGTAATTTTAATAGATCCATTATAAACTATTTGTTATATATAATTTCAGATCATTCTCTTCCCGACATGGGGCCAGTCAACCATAGTACTGAGTACACCCAGAACAATTGTATATACATGTATTTATTAACATTTGTTTACTTTTTGCTTTGTATGTTGTTGTTTTTTTATGTCAAGATACTTTTCCAGTAGTATCACTATGCTTATGTTTTATTACAATTTAAAGGCATTGGATATGGAAGTTTGCATCAATATACTCTTTTTACCAAATGACTAGCAATTTGAACATTGTTTCTTTAAACTGTAGAGGATTAAATGGCAAATTAAAGAGGCTTAAAGTTTTTAACTACTTAAAAGAGTTTAATGCTAATATAAATTGTCTGCAGGATACACATTTTACCCTAGATATTTATAAATCCATCAATAATAATTCAGAATCGGGATCTGAATGCTTTTTAAGCTATGGTTCTGCTAATTCAAGGGGAACAGCTATTTTCATATCCAATAGCACAGATTATAAAATACATAACTCTGTTGCTGATTCCAACGGTAATTTCTGTGCAATTGATATTTCTGTTAGTGAATACCGCTTTACGTGTTTATCTTTATATGGTCCAAACATTGACTCCCCCTCTTTTTTACCTGATATTTTTGAAACTATTGAAAAACTTGAAAATGATTCTTTTATCATATGTGGCGATTTTAACCTTGTTATTGATCCCGCAGTAGATTATTTTAATTACAAAAATATTAATAACCCTAAGGCTCGCAATAATGTATTAGAATTAATCAATTGCTACAATCTTGCAGATCCCTTCCGACATCTTAATCAGTCAAAAAAAAGATTTACATGGCGTTGAACAAATCCAATTCAACAGGCTAGGCTGGATCTTTTTTTAACCACATCTAATTTTTTGCAACACTTTAAATCCACTGAAATTGAACCAAGTCTTCAATCGGATCACTCAATAATAACTTTAAACTTAACTTTTAGCGATTTTTCTCATAAATCAGATCTTTGGAAACATAATAACTCTCTACTGTCAGACATTGTGTATGTGCAGGAAATAAACAAAAAAATTGATGATATTAAACTTCAATATGCATTACCCATTTATAATCACCAAAATATTAATGAAATTCCTGACAGTGAATTACAGTTCACTATAAGTGATCAACTATTTTTAGAAACTCTGCTTATGGAACTAAGAGGCAAATCTGTTTCATATGGGTCTTATATAAAAAGGGAAACAAAAACTAGAGAAAGCAAATTATTAACTAGAATTAAAGAGTTGGAAGAAAACTTTTCAAATGAAAATATTGAAGAATTAGAACATTTGAAATCTGAAATAAAAAATATTCAGAGCAAACAATTAAATGGATGCATGATAAGATCCAAATTTCAGTGGACTTTACAAGGTGAAAAGCCATCTAAATATTTTTTGGGTCTAGAAAAAAACAATGCAATAGTAAAAACTATATATAAACTTAAAAATGAAGATGATAGTGAAATAACTGACCAAACATGTATCCTAAATACAATAGCATCCTATTATCAGTCTCTTTTTAAGCAAAAAAATGAATGTAGTACTGATGAATTTAATAACTATGTAAAAGGAATTAACTGTCCAAAATTAAACCAAGATGAGTCCATTTCAATTGAAGGTAACATAACTTTAACGGAAGCTGCTACAGTTTTAAAAAATATGTCAAATAATAAAAGTCCAGGAAGTTCTGGCTGCAATGCAGATTTTTATAAAAATGTTCTGGAAAAAAATTGGAACCTTTGTTGTAAGATCCTTAAACGAAGCTTTTAATTGTGGTAATTTATCTATAACACAAACTCAAGGTATCATGACCTGTATTCCAAACGGGGATAAGTCTAGGCTATTTATACAAAATTGGCGCCCTATAACTCTTTTAAATAATGTTTATAAAATTGCCTCTGGAGTAATAGCTAATAGACTGAAATTATGTATAGACAAGTTAATTCATAACAACAAGACTGGTTTCATTAAAGGAAGATACATAGGGGAAAATACAAGGTTTATTTATGACATTATGCATTATACTGAAGAAAATGACATCCCGGGCTTACTTCTCCTAGTAGATTTTGAAAAGGCGTTCGATTCATTGTCGTGGTCCTTTGTACAAAATACACTTTCCTTTTTTAATTTTGGTCCAGACATAAAGCGCTGGTTTCAGATTTTATATAAAGATTCTAAGGCGGCTGTTTCTCAGTGTGGTTACTTATCTAATTTTTTCCCTATTGAAAGGGGCTGCAGACAAGGAGATCCCCTCTCATGTTATATTTTTATCCTCTGCGCTGAAGTTTTGTCGCTTGTATTGAGAGATAATAATAATATAAAAGGTATAACACTACATGGAATCGAACATAAATTGTCCCAGTTTGCGGACGATACTACTATTTTATTAGACGGTACTGAACAATCATTAAATGAAACACTTAAAGTTATACATGATTTTTCAAACATTTCAGGTCTTAATGTTAATTTTGATAAAACAAAAGTTGTATGGATTGGCAAGAATAAATATAGCTCTAATACCATTAAAACTAAATGGAAACTAAACTGGATGCAACACAGCTTTAAAATGCTTGGAATAAATTTTGATGAAGACCTGTCAAAAATATTTCAAATAAATTACAATGAAAAAATTGTTAAAATGGAAAATATCCTGAAAAATTGGAAAAGAAGATTGTTAACACCAATTGGAAAGATTGTTATTGTAAAAACACGTATAGTGTCATTATTCAATCACTTGTTCATATCACTGCCTAACCCACCTCATAATATTTTAAATTCAATAAAATCTTCAATCATGACTTTTATTTGGGACGGGCATAGTAAAATAAAGTTTACAACTATAGTAAAAGAATATAGCGAAGGAGGTTTAAAACTGATAAATTTGGATGCATTTATTCCAGCATTGAAAATTACCTGGTTAAAAAAAAATCAATCCTTTAGAGGGAATTGGATATATATCACACAACTGTATTTTGATACTCACAAACTTTTTAATTGCAGTTATCATTATGCTTTAAATATTTCTAACAGAATTTCAAACCCATTTTGGGTAGATGTTTTAAAAAGCTTTTTACTTTATTGTAGTAAATTAGAAGTAAAAGCAGAAGAATTGTTGTATTATCCAATATTTTATAATCCAAATTTATTGATAGGTAATAAAAGTTTTTTCTTTAAGTCATGGTTTGATGCTGGAATTCACTGTATAGGTGAAATATACGAAAATGGAAGCTTTATTTCTGTTGATGAATTAAATAAAATGTACAATTTGAAAAGAAATTTCATTAATTATATAGGGGTGACAAGAGCAATAGAAACATTTTTGAAAAAATATTGTATATCCTGTCCTACCCAACATATTATCAAACCCTTTTTGCCCCCGTTATTACAACTTATATTAAAAAATGAATCTGGAGCAAAAATACTTTACACAATTCTAAATAAAAACAATGAACAACCTTCAGTTAAAGCAAAATGGGGTATAAAACTCAATACAATAATTAATGAAAATGAATGGAGATGTATTTTTGAACTACCCTTTTTAATAACAAATGATGTAAAGGTACAGTGGTTCCAATACAGAATAATTCATAGGATACTTGGAACAAATAGTCTTTTGAACAAAATGAAAATAACTGATGATCCATTATGTACTTTTTGCAAACAAAGTGAAGAAAATTTAGAACATTTATTCTGGGAATGTCAGATATCTAAAGCAATAATTGATAAAATGCTACCAGGTCAATCTTTTTCTTTCATTAATATGCCAATATTTCTACTTGGATATTTGAAGATGTCTGATAGTGCAATAAATAATGTAATTTTGTTTATAAAGCTATACTTATACAGATGTAAGATGAATAAATGCATTCCAAGCATAGCTGGAGCCAAGAAATACATAAAGTACGAATATGATAACTTGAAAAAAATGTCAAATTCAAAAAATAATTTAGAATCTTTTGACATTGAATGGGAACAATTTTATGCCATTGTTGCATTTTAATCTTAATTATACAATTATTAACACCTATTATTGTTTCTCAAACCCTTATCATTTGTTATAACAACTTATTCATAATTGTTTGTCTTTACTCAATAAAAAATGTCTTTATTATTATATGCACCTATTATTGTTTGTATCAATGCCTTTTTTTCATCTGCTAGTTCAATTGAAACATCCATGTTGATCCATACACACTGGAATTGGTCTTTTTTCATCTATATGCCATAATTGTTTGTTCAACACAAAATTTCATTACTTAGATAGCTAACCTTAGATGTATTACATATGCTATATACATATGCTATTCTGTGCATTTCTGATTGACTACATGCTTGTGTTATTGTTCATAATTGTATATGCAATCTAGAAATAAATTGTGTTGGAAAAAAAATTGTTTATAGAAATCCAACATACCTCTAACAAGAAAAAAAATTATTAAACTGTACAATTTATTTCACAAATGAACACATTCCAGCAATGAATATCTCTACCTAACTCAAAACTGACGTAAATTAAAAAATGTGTTCCCAGAACTCATTATAAATTTTCCAAACTTGTTTAAACAAGATAATTTGGTATTTAATTTTAATAAGCTTTTTGTGTATTGCTGTAGGCTTTGAATAAATCTACTGCATCAACATGTCAGGAGGAACCTCAGTCTTTTGTTGTTGAAATAATAAATAGAAAATTGGTAGTCTTATTAAGTTCTATTTCACATTTGCAAATAGTTACTTGTGCAAAATCTTCTTAAAAAGGTGACTTTTTCACATGCTATTGAGTTTTTAAAATATTTTCTTTAACTGAATGCTCATTACACTTAGTAATATGAATGTATTGTTACACATACTTTAAAATTAAATAAAACCAAGTTTACCTATCATGCATGTACTAATGAGTATGTTTCAGTGATTTACTGATTTATATTGAAAAATAAAAGATAAACGACGTTTTTGAATCGCCTTGCCTTCAAATTCTGGCTGCTTTTTTTTTAAATAACTAAACACGAAATCACAAAGACTTTCAGTCAAGCAGAATAATATAATGGCATGCGAACCTTCATTGTCTCTGATGATAAAGAACAACTATACATTTTAAGTTGTAAGCAATTGACAGGCGTTGATAATGCCGATATTTTTCACACAGCAGTGACACGTTTTTTATTAATAAAAAGACCGGTCTTTGTTACATGCACATACGTGCCTTATACAATGGCAATTGAAACCCTGAGAAACAAATGGTATTGTTACGCGTCAACGCATACGGCAATTGGGTTCCGTGTAGCATACTGCGTGCTAATTATTTATTGACAAGACACACAAGGCAAAATTGAACGAATATGTATTTGTTTATTAAACAACAAAAGACAACAAAAGTCGAATATTGCGAAACAGCTAACACCATAAATGAGCGAAATCGCTCGCAATCGATATCACTTAGACATGGTCGATACTGTAATCGTTTTATCGGTCGAGATTATCAAATCTCGCGCACCGGTTTATTTTGCGCGCTGAAATGAGATATCGCGAGGTTGCTTATCCCTTTGTTTGTATAGGTCCCTGCTATTTTCGAACTCGTCATAGATATCATTAGAACAAATGTTCTGACCAAGTTTTATGAAGGTTGGACAATATATGCGACTACTAGAGTGTCAACAAGTTTTCCCTAAAGCCATATGAAGAAAAATGCCACGCCCCCTAGCGGCCATGTATTTTAACCAACCAAAACCATTTTGGAACTCGTCAAATTTAACATTTGGACAAACCTTCTGACCAAGCTTCAGTAACATCGGACCATAAATGTGACCTCTAGAGTGTAAACAATGTTTTACAAAAGCCATATATACCCTTGAAAGGAAAAAATCCCCGCCTCCAAGTGGCCTGCTTTTCAGCAAACCAGAACCAATTTAGAACTCATGCACGATGTCATTAGGACATAACTATCTTCTAAGCAAGTTTCATGAAGATTTGTCCATAAATGTGGCCTCTAGGTTGTTAACACGGTTTTACTATACCCAAATAAGGCAAAATATCCCGACCCCTGGCAACCATTTTTTCAACCAACATTTGTCTGACTCGTCCAAGATATCTATGGGACAAAACATTTGATCAAGTTTCATTCAGATTGGAAATCAATGTTGCCTCTAGAGTGTAAATAAGGTTTTACTATAGTAATATACAGCCATAAAACGAAAAATGCCACGGCCCATTGCGGCTATGTTTTTCAAGCAATCGGAACTATTTTCGAACTAGTCCAAGATATCATCAGAACAAATGTTCTGACCAAGTTTCATAAAGATTGGACAATAAATGTGACTTTTAGAGTGTAAACTAGTTTTTACTAAAGCCATATCAGGAACAAGAGGGTCCGAAAGGCCCAAGTCGCTCACCTGAGATAAAACCTGAGACGTGTTTCAAAAGACCCTATCCATTTTTTAACTCGTCCAAGATATCGTTAAAACAAATGTTCTGACCAAGTTTCATGAAGATTGGACAATAAATGTGACTTTCCGAGTGTTAACAAGTTTTTACTATAGATATATGGAAAATGCCCCGCCCCCTGGTGGCAATGTTTTTCAATCAACCGAAACCACTTCTGAACACATCCAAGATACCATAGAGACAAATCTTCAGACAAAGTTTCATGAAGATCCGACAATGAATCAGGCCTCTTCAATGCTAACAAGGCAACTATTCATGTCGCACAACAGAAGACAATGAAAAAAAATGTGATCACAAAAGATCACCATGAGCAAACAATATAGCATTAAACAAATTTTCTGACCAAGTGTTATGAAGATTGGACAATAAATGTGACTCTTAGAGTCATCGTGCCCGATGGCGGCCATGTTTTGTCAATCAACTGCAACTATTTTCGAACTCGTCCAAGATATAATTGGGACAAATCTTGTGACAAAGTTTCATGAAGATCCGATAGTGTGCTTCAATAGTGTTAACAAGGTTTTACTATAGCCATATAAGGCAAAATGCCCCGCCCCCTGGTTGCCATGTTTTTCAACCAACTGGAACCATTTTCGAATTCGTCCAATATATAATTGGGACAAATCTTCTTAACAAATTTCATGATGATAGCACAAAACTTGTTACCTCTTTTACAAATCTTCCAAGATATCATTTGGACAAATCTTGTGACCAAGTTTCATGAAAATCGGACGATTAATTTGGCTTCAAGAGTGGTTTTACTCCAGCCCTTTAACGACCAAGAGGGCCTAAATGGCCCAAAGACGCTAACTTGAGATTCAAAGGAACTTACCTTTTCTGAGCAGCACAAGACGTAATTAAAACAAATGTTCTAACCAACTTGTATGGATAGTGAACACCCTGGCGGCCACGTTTTTCAACAGACTGGATACATTTTGGTACACATCCAAAATATCATTAAAACAAATATTCTGACCAAGTTTCGTGAAGATTAGACAATAAATGTGACATAAAGAGTGTTAATAAGTATGTATAAAAGCCATATAAGGAAAAATGCCCCGTACCCTTGTAGCCATGGTTTTTAAACCACCTAGAACAATTTTTAAAATCGTCCAAGATATCATTGGGACAATTCTTGTGACAAAAGTTCATGAAGATCAGACAATAAATGTGGCCTCTTGAGTGTTAACAAGGTTTTAGTATCGCCATGTAGTCATATAAGGAAAAATGCATCGCCCCCTTGTTCCCATATTTTCCAACAAACCGGAACTATTTGTCAATTCATCTAAGATATCATTGAGACAAATCTTCTGACCAAGTTTCATGATGATTTGACAATAAATGTGGCTTCTAGAATGCAAACAAGGTTTCACTATAGCCATATAATGAAAAATGCCCCACCCCCTGGTGGCAATGTTTTTCAACCAACCCATACACTTTTCAAACTCGTCAAACTCGAGATAATTCGGAATCATTTTCGACCTCGTTCAAGATATCATTAGGGTAAATCTTCTGAACAAGTTTCATGATTATCGGACAAGAAATGTTGCCTCTAGAGCTTTAGCAAGGTTTTACTATAGCCATATAAGGAAAAATGCCCCGCCCCCTGGGGGCCATGTTTTTCAACCAACCCATACCATTTTCAAACTCGTCCAAGATATAATTCGGAACCATTTTCGAACTCATGCAAGAATCTTCTGACCAAGTTTCATGATGATCGGACAATAAATGTGATCTCTATAGTGTTAACAAGATTTTACTATAGCCATATAAGGAAAAATGCCCTGCCCCTGGGAGCCATGTTTTTAAACCCACCAGAATAAAACTCCTCCAAGATTTCATTTGGACGAATCTTCGGACTAAGTTTCAAGAAGATTGAACAATAAATGTGGCCTCTAGTTTGTTAACAAGGTTTTTTTATATAGCCATATAGATCCATATTAGGAAATATGCCCCGGCCCCCTGGCAGCCATGTTTTTCAAGCAACCGTAATCATTTTCGAACACGCCGAAGATATCGTTGAGATAAATCTGACCAAATTTCATGAAGATAAGACAATAAATGTGGCCTCTTTATTGTTTTAACAAGGCAAATATTGACGCGGCCCACGACGCACTACGGACAAACAGCGATCACAAATGCTCACAATGAGCACATTTTGCCCGAGTGAGCTAAAAATGCCTGGCGGCCATGTTTTTCAACCAACCCAAACCAGTTGTGAACTCGTCCAAGATATCATTTGGATAAATCTTCTGACCAAGTTTCATGAAATTTTAGGATCTACAGAATCATTTGACGTTACACAACACAGCCATTACTTTTGAATACGTAAAAATGAAAACATATCAGAGTAGATTACAAATATTTTCCATATTTTTTAAAGAGCGAAATACTTAAATGTATATAAAACGAGAAATAATCAGATAAACATTTGTCAATAATATTTTCAAGGGTATTGGGGGCCTATTAGCTGTATGTTGTAACCTTCACCTTCTGAAATGTCGTCACTTCAAACATCCTGCACACCAATTCACATTGGCATTATTACATATTGCAAAGGAGTTAACTACAAAGTTATCAAGTATTATAAGTTTATTTATCAGGTATGTACAAGAATACACAATATATTTTTATAACATATATGGTAACATTATAGAGGTAAAAACATTTTGACGCAAATGCAATACAAATTTAGGCAATAGTTCCGCTGTCGGAGATATATGCCCCCAAACAGGGCTTGAACACTTTTACTAGTGACCCCAACATCATTAGGGGTCATATACTGTCCAAGTCCAATGTACATGTTTAGTATCAAGCCAACCAATTTCACACTTATTGTGTCACTGATCATGACCTTTGACCCCAATTTCAATATGGGTCATCGACTGTCCTAGGTCAATGCACATGTGAAGTATAATGTCAATTGTTCAATTCATTGACAAGTTATTGATCGGAAACATACTGGTCTACCGACAGACAGACCGACCGACATCAATCAAAACAATATACCCCGTCTGCTTCGAATGGGGGGCATTAAAATAACATTAACAAGCAAATTATGCTAGGATATTAGTTAACCAGTTAATAAAGTTCATGATTTCATAGAACAACACGATTCTTTATCCAGTTAAGGACCACACATTATCTTTAACATGCAGCACTACATATGTATGTAAAATTAAACCTAAACAGTGAGCAACAGTTACATATCCATGTACATCGATCAGCCTTGCTTAAAACATACATAACTTAAAGGGCATATAAAGTACCACGAAGAGTTTCTTTTCTAGTAACAAAGCTATTAACGTTTCACATAAAATACATTTTCACAGACAAATAATCTATAATTATGGCATGTAACATTTATATTTGTATTTAAAAAAATATCATTGAACTTTTTTTTGGACATTGTAAATTCTGCACACCAACCTGCCAAGGAGACTGATGTTGAAAGGGCATATTGGTGGCATTAATATGTACATGTATTAAAGCAATACATATTTCTTCTTTTCAAGAAGGTATGCATTAAGTAACAATGTTATTGAACAAACATATAACAAATATATCAAATGCATACAAATATTTTGCGATACACACTTTTTGAAATCACGCTTACAAAAGAAGTCTACTTTTATGAAATTTTTACTACACTTAAGTTGTATTATCGTTAAAGCATGAGTGTCACGGGGACACCTTTGTTTTATCATGAAAATGAATCATCGGGATAGGGTCATTGGGATAAATCTTCTGACAAAGTTTCATGAAGATAAGACTATAAAAGTGGCCTCTAGAGTGCTGACAAGGTATAACTATAGCCATATAAGGAAAAATGCCCCGCCACCTGCTGATCGTGTTTTTAAACCAATCAAAACAATTTTGGTACTCGTCCAAGATATCATGCGGACAAATCTTCTGACCACGTTTCATGAGGTTCTGATAATAAATGTGACCTCTAGAGTGTTAATAAGGTTTTACTATAGCCATATAAGGAAAAAGGCCCCGCCCCGTTGGCAGCCATGTTTTTCAACCAACCAGAATCATTTTCGAACTCGTCAAGGATATCATTGGCATGAATCTTCTTAGTTTCATGAAGATCAGACCATACAATTTGGTTTTAGAGTGTCAACTAGGTTTTACTATAGCCATATTTGGAAAAATGATCCGCCCCATGTGGCAATGTTTTTCAAGCATCTGTGACAATTTTTAAATTTGTCCAATATATCATTGAGACACATCTTCTGACCAAATTTCATGAAGATTGGACAATAAACGCTGCCTCTAGTGTTAACAATGAAAATTTTTAAGCCACACTATACGCAAGACAGACAAAAGGCGATCACAAAAGCTATACATGAGTCCATTGTGTTCAGGTGAGCTAAAAAAAAGGGTCACTGAAAATCCTTATTATTCCCTTGATAATTATACCGATTGCAGGATCCAGTTTCACAGACAGACTAATAATTATATCAATTGCAGGATCAAGTTTTTCAGACAGGCCAAAAAACTGACTGATGAGAGATGGGATTTTAGGAGAGGGGAGTCCTATGCCATGAAACCTAGTTTTCAATTAATTATGAAAAAGTAGTTGTATTATCGTTAAAGCATGAGTGTCACGGGGACACCTTTGTTTTATCATAAAAATGAATCATTGGGATAGGGTCATTGGGATAAATCTTCTGACAAAATTTCATGAAGATAAAACTATAAATTTGGCCTCTAGAGTGCTAACAAGGTATTACCATAGCCAGATATAGCCATATAAGGAAAAATGCCACGCCACCTGCTGACCTTGTTTTTCAACCAATCATAACCATTTTGGTACTCTTCCAAGATATCATGCGGACAAATCTTCTGACCACGTTTCATGATGATCAGACAATAAATGTGACCTCTAGAGTGTTAACAAGGTTTAACTATAGCCATATAAGGAAAAATGCCCCGCCCCCTTGGCAGCCATGTTTTTCAACCAACCAGAATCATTTTTGAACTCGTCCAGGATATCATTGGCATGAAATCTTACCAAGTTTCATGAAGATCAGACAATACATTTTGGTTTCAGAGTATTAACAAGGTTTTAATACAGCCATATTTGAAAAAATGATCGGCCCTCTTGTGACCATGTTTTTCAAGCAACTGTTACAATTGTTTGAGTTTTCCAAGATATCATTGAGACAAATCTTCTCACCAAATTTCATTAAGATTGGACAATAAGTGTGGCCTCTAGAGTGTAAACAAGGAACATTTTAAAGCCGCACTATACGCAAGACAGACAAAAGGTGATCACAAAAGCTGTCCATGAGTTCATTGTGCTCAGGTGAGCTAAAATAGGGTCACGGAAAATCTTTACTATTCCCTTGATAATTATACCAATTGCAGGATCCAGTTTCACAGACAGACTGATAATTATATCAATTGCAGGATCAAGTTTTTCAGACAGGCCAACAGACTGACTGATGGACAGATGGGTTTAAAGGAGAGTCCTATGCCATGAAACCTAGTTTACAATTAATTATGAAAAAGTAGTCACACATCTTTAAATATAGGATGGTTATCTTGTTTTCCTTTTGTGACTTGTTGCTTGGAAATAAAAACAGTTTCTTGCAGCACAGATTCTGGAAAAGAAAAATGCAAAATGACCACAAAGTTTTGTCAATAGTCAGTTTGTCTTGAACAAATTATTCCTTTTTTTTCTTCAGTATCACTGTCAGGTAGTGGATCTGCTTTTTTTGTCAGGTCTACTTCAGCATATTCAGTCATGTTGTCAAGCCCGTGAATGACCAACCGCTTCTGACCTTTTGGAGGATTAACAAATTCAAGCTCAGCATATTCAAGGCCATCGTGGTTTAAGGTTTTCTGAAAAACAATCAATGCTTATTAAAGTACCCGCATTAACTCTTTTTAATTAGGACATACACAGCAGTTTATATACAGCAGTAGTTTTAAAGCTGAATATAAGAGTTTGGAGAAATGTTGGTATTCCTCTGAAGTCCAAGTCATTTTCAGGGGCAAAAGGCCCCTGGTAGAGATATTCAGATTCTATATGAACTTCATTAATTGTCATACAAATAACAAAGCATTGTGGGGTAGTAAGTTTTTTAAATCTGATGTTAATTCTGTCAGGAGTATTTTTAAACAAGAGTGCCAAACTGTCACAAGATACGCACTTTTGAAGGTTTAAGACACCATGTTAAATGCTTGAAATGCACTAAGTGACATAGTGACCTACTTTTTGACCTGGCATGACCCATATTTAAACTTGACCTAGATATCTTTTAGACACAACTTAAGACAAAACTTGAAAAAGATCGGATGAAAACTACTTCAATTAAAGAGCGGACACCATGCCAAATCCTTGAGATGCACTTAGTGACCCAGTGACCTTGTTTTTGACCTGGCATGACCCATATTCGAACTTGACCTAGATATTGTCTTGATACAACTGCTATCAAATTTGGTGAAGATTGGATGAAGACTACTTCAATTAGAGAGGGGATAAGATGCTTAATGCTTGAAATGCACTAAGTGACCGTGTGACCTAGTTTAGACCCGGCATAACTCATAGTTGAACTTAAACTAGATATCATTTAGACACAACTTCTGACCTAATTTGGTGAAGATCGGATGAAAACTACTTAAATTAGAGAGCGGACACAATGCTAAATCCTTGAAATGCACTTAGTGACCCGCTGACCTAGTTTTTGATCCAGCATGACCCATATTCGAACTTCGCCTAGATATTGTCTTGATACAACTTCTGACTAAGTTTGGTGAAGATCGGATGAAAACTTTTTGAATTAGAGAGCGGACACTGCTGTGGACGCCAGCGCCGCCCGCCCGCCAGGGTGAAACTATAATACATCCCGTTTTTTTTTCAAAATGGGCGAATAATAAAATCTGATTGAAAACGATATTTTTGGCATTTTATCACATTTAAGTTTTGAAGACACAAATAAAACACAAGAGCTTTGTCACAGACGTGACAAATACCCCCCACATGCCGCATTGACACAGAATATTTTGCATGTTGTCGTCACAAAAAACAGCGGACACCATCCTCAATGTTTAAAAAGTTTCCCTGTGACCTAGGTTTTGACCTGGAATGGTCAATGTTCGAACTTCACCTACACATCATCTAGATACTATTTCTGACCACGTGTGGTTAAGATCCAATGAAAACTACTTGAATTAGAGCGCCGACACTAAGCTCAATGTGCAAGACGTACTTAGTGACCCCGTGACCTATTTTTTTATCTGGCATGGCCCATGTTGGAACATGACCTCAAGAACATCTGAATAAAACTTCTAAACAAGTTTGGTGAAGATCGGATAAAAACAACTTGAATAAGAGAGCAGACACAATGCTGAATGTTAAAAAAGGCACTAATTGACAATCTAACCTAGTTTTTTGCCCAGCATGGCCGATGTTCAAACTTGGCATCGAGATCATCTAGAAAAAACTTCTGACCAAGTTTTACGAAGATATTGGATTAGACAGCGGACAACATGCTGAATGTTTAAAACGGACTCAGTGACCCAATGACCTAGTTTTTGACCTGGCATGACCCATATTCAAACTTGACCTAGAAATATTCTAGATACAACTTCTGACCAAGTTTGGTGAAGATCGGATGACAACTACTTAATTTAGAGAGCAGACACCATGCTCAGTGTTTAAAACGCACTAAGTGACCCTGAGACCTATTTTGTGACCCAGCATGACCCATATTTGAACTCGACCTAGACATCATCAAGATACAACATCTGACCAAGTTTGGTGAAGATAGGATGAAAACAACTTGAATTAGAGAGTGGACACTTAATACGTACTGACCGACAGACCGACCGACAGAGAGACAAGTTTATTCCTATATATCCCCCTAAACTTCGTTTGTGGGGGTATAATAATAAGTTTTGTCGCTGTAATTGCCAAATGCCACAGAAAGTATTAAACCAAAACTGAGATCTTGATCATTACAGTTTTGACAAACGGACAACAAGCTTACTTTATTATTTGAAAAACAGAAATCAAAATTTATATTACAAGTAATGCTTTGCTAAAGAAAATTGAACAACTAAATAAATATATTTGGAACAAGAGATGTGTTTGTCAGAAAAATAATGCCCCCTTTTGCGCCGCTTTGAAATAAAATTTCAATATATCATTTGGCAGGATTAGAAAGTATCTCCCTTTAAAGCTAATTACTTGCCTTGGATTGTATTTTTTTACTTTTGACCTTAAAGGATGACCTTGACCTTTCACAAATGTGCAGCTTTATGAGATGCACATGCATGCCAAATATCAAGTTGCTATCTTCAATATTCGAAAAGTTATGACCAAACTTTAACGAAGTTTATTTGTCCTTTGACCTTGAATTGTGACCTTGATCATGGCCCTACAGGAAAGATTCTTGCAAATGACCCTCAATCTTGTACTTTTTGTGACTTCCACTAGTATGTTTGACAATATATCCATGGCAAACAAAAAACGTGATCCAAACAATGCAAGTTCTGACCAGAACCTTAACTGCACGCTTGCTTTTTTTCTTAAAGTGAATAATCAAAATTAATTTAACGATTTGTTATCGAATACAAAATTGTTTCATGATTGGTTTTGTTGTTATCATGACATGTGGTTAACACATGTTTGAGAATATTCTAAATGCATTTCCAATTGTCAAGTATAATAACTCACACTGGAATGTTGTTTCTGATGTAAAAAAATGCAAATTTTCTTACATTTGCAATGCAATGAAAAACATAAAACCTTATTGTTTCAGAGAGATCCAATAATCCTTTACCAATAAAATTCTAAAATCCACTGGAAAGCCTAAAGATAGATAATTTTACATATGAATTTTTAATTCGAAACCTAAATTAGTTCCACATTCTTATTGGCTTTTATGGTTGTTAGGACACCAAACAAGGGCTGTTTGTAAAACATGCATGCCCCCCATATGGGCTGTCAGTTGTAGTGGCAGCCATTGAGTGAATACGTTTTTTTGTCACTGTGACCTTGACCTTTGACCTAGTGACATGACAATCAATATAGGAGTCATCTGCCAGTCAAGATTAATGTACCTATGAAGTTTCATGATCCTAGGCCTAATTATTCTTGAGTTATCATCAGGAAACCATTTTACTGTTTCCAATCACTGTGACCTTGACCTTTGACCTAGTGGCCTGGAAATCAATAGGGGTCATCTGCCAGTCATGATCAATGTACCTTTGTTGTTTTATGATCCTAGGCGTAAGCATTCTTGAGTTATCATCCGGAAACCATCTTACTGTTTCGAGTCGCTGTGACCTTGACCTTTGACCTAGTGACCTGAAAATCAATGGGGGTCATCTGCCAGTCATGATCATTGTTCCTATGAAGTTTCATGGTCCTAGGCGTACGCATTCTTGAGTTATCATCCGGAAACCATTTTACTATTTCGAGTCACTGTGACCTTGACCTTTGACTTAGTGACCTGAAAATCAATAGGGTCATCTGCCAGTCATTATCAAGGTAGCTATGAAGTTTCATAATCCTTGGCCTAAGCGTTCTTGAGTTATCATCCGAAAACCATCTGGTGGACGGACCGACGGACGGACTGGCTGACCGACATGTGCAAAACAATATAAGGGGAAGGGGGACATAATAATATCAACATTTATAGAAATTATCCTCTGTGTTCATGAAAGAATTATGTAAACAAACAAGAATATCAGTGAAATTGATTGATTCTCCTTGATGATGTGCTTTGTCAATCTATGTGGTAATAAACACCTAAAAAAATCTATTATTAGCCTCGGTGACCTTGACCCCAGTGACCTCAAACCTCTTCAAAAGGTAAAGGTCCATGCAAGGTACCTACATCCCAAATATATATGAGATCGGTAAAATATTGAAGGCGCTATGAGAAACTGTAAGAAATTTGTGAGGAAAAAAAATCTATTTTTAGCCTCGTAGACCTTGACCTTGAGCCCAGTGACCTCAAACCTCATCAAAAGGTAGAGGTCCATGCTAAAAACTTTTTTTTGTAATTCCATTTTTTCTTTCCTTCATAAACATAATACACTTAGCATATAACATAATACATAATATGTCAAATTTATACACAATTAGTATGTTTGTTTCACAATGTTTTACTATATAATGGTACATAGCATTTTTGAAGACTATGATTGTTGTAGATAAAGCATGTGTATTTTGCCTATTACATATTTTTTTTTTAGAATACGGATTTTATGTTAAGGTCTTAAACTTCCTTTTCATGATAGTTTGATTTAAAAATCAACGTTCCACCATAACTATTTAGCATATTGGTGTATATTTTAATCAGTTTTGAATCTGGTTGAAATATAAATATTTTTATCCAACTGGCTTTGAGGGATTTTAAGAATATGTCAATATCTAAAATTTTAAACCACCTTCTGCATAATCTTGTGTGATTCGCTTTCTGGCAATTTTATCTGGTTTTTCATCCCTCAGAAATTTTTTAACATAGCGATTTTATATTTGAGATTTTGTCTTGAGATGGGTTTGGTAAAGCTGTTTATGCATATACAAGCTTGGGTATTGCAAACGTTTTTAAAACTGTAATTTTTCCAATTAAAGATAGTTTCCACCGCTTCCATTGATTTAAACAAGTTTCAAAATCATGAATTTTTCTCGGAATATTTAATGACATTATTTCTACGGGATCGTTGCTAAATTCTATTCCTAAGGTTGAAGCATGGTTGGATAATCCTGTTCAAATAAATATGAGTTGTTCATTTTAAAATACCATACACCTCTGTAATGAGAATGTATGTCGATTTGAATTGATATTAAAGAGTGGTCCGATTTAAACCCTGGAGAAATGTTGCATTCTGCCAGACAATTTGCAATGTCTTGAGATATAAGGAAATAATCTAATCGACAAAATATAGGTGGTTTAGTGTTTGAATTCCATGTGAATACTTTTTTATGTGGATTTTTTAAACGCCATATATCACAAAGATCATTGTTTCTATTATTTCATTTATTTTTGCGTTACATTTTTTATTTGTATCTGATCGACCGTTTAATTTATCTAAATTATAGTTAATAACAGTGTTAAAATCCCCTCCCAGGATTAGTGAGTGGTCATTATACATCTGTATATGTCTATCCAAGCTATTAAAAAACTCCGTATTATCTGTGTTGGGGCCGTAAATATTAAACATAACAATTAATTTTCCTTGAATTTCTATTTTCAATATTTGAAGCCTGCCCATGATTATTTCCTGATATTCTAAGATAGTGTATTCAAAATCTTAATCTTTCTTGATAAAAACGCCTATACCTAGAGAGTTAGAGCTGTTGCCGCTTAAAAAAGGTATCCTCCCCATTGCTTACCCCAAAGTGCGTTATCTACCTCTGCATTACAATGTAATTCTTTAAGAAAGCATCAATTGAATTTGTTTTCTTTAAGCCATTGAAACATAATGGAACGTTTTGCTGATGATGCTAAGCCTTTTGTGTTATAACTGCATATTTTATTCAAGTAGGTGATGCTCGTTATCATGTTTATCTTTTTTACTAACAATGTGTTGTAAGTATTTGGAACGTAACCCTTAAACAAACTATTATGTTTACACCCCAAAAAGCAACAGGTAAACATAATGAATAATAAAAAAGTTAACAATTACAAAAAGGCATGAATTTCGCCGTAACAGGTTAATTGGTATGACAAACACTTTCAATAGAAAAATGAAAGAGTACATTTTGAAAGAACACAATAAGGCGTGTGTATATGCGTGCGTGTATGCGTGTGTGTGTGTGTGTTTGTGTGTGTGTATTGTACGTATGTAAAGTAACGCTTAAACAAAATATTATGTTTACACTCCAAAAAGCTCAAAAGCATGTGTGTTTGTGTGTGTATTGTACGTATGGAAAGTAACTCTAAAACAAAATATTATGATTACACTCCAAAAATAGCAAACAGGTACTCATGATGAATAATGAAACAGTTAACAAATACAAGAAGAAGTGGTTTTTGCCATAACAGGTAAGTTAGTATGACAAACATTTTCATTAAGAAAATGAAATAATACATTTAAAATGAACAAACTAGAGCGTGCATGTGTGCGTGTCTGTGTTTGTGTGTTTGCGCGTGTGTGTGTGAGCCCGCGTGCGTGTGTGTGGGTGCGCGCATGTGTGTGTTTGTATTGTACATGAGGAACATAAAAAATAATTGACAAAATTTTTTTTTTGCCTAACCGGCCACAACTGTAAAAGCAAAAAAACGCACATAACACAAATCAGTTTGGCTTGCCTACATCTAAACAATACATATATAAATATAATATTTATTTCTATTCGATAACCATTAGTAAGAAAAACAAACAAGTGCAGTTTGAACAAACTACAATTGAATGATGATCGTCATACAATTGGTAATGAATAGTGCATTTACATTAGCCATAACTTTTGCAACAATTTTAGGAGTATTTATTGTTTAAGATTCGTGTCTATGCGTATATGCATGCTCCCGCGCATGTTTGTATGTTCGTGTGTGTATGCATGTGTGCGTAACTTTTTTTATTATAAAAAAACAACCGTACATTGTGGCAACCTAGTGCAAGCTAGATTGCCGCTACGGTTACCAAGCAAAACAAGAAAATTAATATGAACTATTTAGTATGAGTTAAGAGCTGCCATTCTTTGGCCGTCTAAAACAAAATTGAAAGTTTAGACAGCCATAATGGCCTATTTGTGGTGGGTGTGTCTATGTATGTAACAAAAAGTAGCAGCGCGTGTGTGGTCTTAATTGTATATTGCTGTGCTTGTTATATCAAGTATACGCCCAATAAAATATTGTAATCTCCAGAAATAACATGAAATCTTATAAATCTAATTGTATTGCATTACGACAATAAGATTTGACACGACTACTGAAAACCTACATAAAACATAATCAACAAGAGAATCTAATCTATGGCGATGTTTTAGAGTTATTGTGCCATTATTATTTATGGCCATTTTTACCTTTGAAATTCTTGAATTCCCTCGCATAACACGCTGTCCAATGATTGTAAACAAAATTAATGTACAGTAATTTTTAAAATCGCACAAGCTCATTTATGGACATTTTTTACATTTAAAACTCAAAGTGTGACATGGACCTTGGAGATATCGACGTAATTCTTTCGCGTGACACACCAGCCAATGATTGTGAACAAATGTGCCAAATAATTTTAAAATCTCACAATAAACAACATAGTTATGGCCCGGATAAGCTCATTTATAACCATGTTTGATCTCTGAATTTAAAGTGTGACCTTGACCATGGAGATATCAAAATAATTTTTTCGCGCGACACACACGTGTAACCTTGGAAAAATGAAGACGTGGTTTATTTCGCACATGTAAAAATGGCCCGGATAAGCTCATTTATAACCATGTTTGATCCCTGAATTTAAAGTGTGACCTTGACCATGGAGATATCAACGTAATTATTTCGCGCGACACACCGTCCAATGCTGTTAAAAAAAGTGCCAAATGGTTTTAAAATCTCACTATGAACGACATAGTTATTGACCAGGCAAGCTCATTAATGAATATTTGTGATCTTTGAACTCAAAGCGTGACCTTGACCTTGGAGATATTGACGTTATTCTTTCGCGCGACACACCGTCAAATGGTGGTGAACACATTTGCCAAATGATTTTAAAATCTCACAATAAATGATAAAGTTATGGCCTGGTCAAGCATTTGACCTTAGAACTTGAAGTGTGACTTGACCTTGGAGATATCGACGTAATTTTTTTCACACGACACACCTTCAAGTAGTGTGTTCATACAATCACAGTAATTTAAGTAAAACACTTACAAGTTAATTAGAGTAAAAAAAAACACGTACAGGACTACTGTAGATCTACATATAAACATAATCTACAACAGTAACAAATAATGTGTTCTTACAATCAAAACACTTTAATTAAGAGCACGTACAAGGCGTATAAACAACAATAATGTGTGCATATCCATAGAGTCCTGATTAATTCATACAGCCTGAGTAGTACATTCGCTAAATACATAATTAAGACATTTGTTAGTACCAATTAAATTCATTTGTTAATATAACATTTATTCAAGCTTTAAGTATTATACATATGATTTTGTTTTCATTATCTATATGTTATAAAGGATTGTACTGACACTTGTATCATACGTGAAATAAAAATGGAACAAACTTCAACACAAATACAGTTGCAAAATTAAGAAAAGAATATACATACAGAAATTGTTTGCACAACCAAAATATTACCTTTTCACAAACACTGAACAATGTATAACTATAACTGTAAAAATTAAAGATATTTTTGACATCTACCCCATCAAAAACATGACAAAGAGTACTAACATGAATGAGGTATATACATATTTTAGCGTAGTTTGTGTTCACTTTCAATTTTTATTAAAGATTAGGTATCTTAAAAGATTAAAGATATTTTTTGACTTCTACACCATCAAAAAAAAGACAAATAGTACTAACATGAATGAAGTATAAAATCCAATATGTTTTCACAAACATGAATGTTATTAATGTTATCGTTTATTGATTGTTATGTTAATAAACTACATGTACTGATGTAGAAAATATTTAATGTTTTTATGTATTAGCTGTTTACATAAAGTTTTAAACGCCTGCATAAAAACAGTTTAGATAATTCAGGTTGTCATAATTCATTCTCTGTCTCTGGCTTGAATTGTTTCCACGTGGTTCCCGTAGTTCGTCAGCGGTGGTTGAGCAAAACTATCAAAAAGTATGTTCTATAGCGTTTGTAAAAAAACAGGCTCAGTTCACTCTTTTTTTTTACTTCGGCCAAGGGAGGTCAAGCCAGAAGCGATGCTGTTCCGCGTTAACCTTATGTGTCTGGTCGTTTATGTCTCTGTAGAAAAAAATAGTTCACTCACTTGTCCATGACGATTTCACAATATCGGACTGTTTTTATAACACAGGCGAACACTTCGGTGTTTGTCCTCGTAAGGTTGTCGTTTACATACACAGGCTTTGGTTTTGCCTTCATAATTTGATTTTTCCTCATTCTTGAGACCAATTTAATTATTATCGGTCTCTCTTTCTGTGGCTGAAAGGGTCCTGGGTGGCTGATGTCGATGTCGGATTTTGCTAGGTTCAGGTCAGGAATGTGAGCGTATAAAGTTTGGACCAGTTTTTCTGATGTTTCAGTATAGTTATCTGATTCGCTATCTTCGATACCTTCTATTCTTATATTATTTCTTCTGCTGTATCGTTCCACTTAGTTTAAATGGAGCTCATTTGAAGACTCGATGGACTTCATTGCTTTTTTAAGGCGTTCGTTTTCCATCTTTTGCTCAAGTAGTTTGTCCCGAAGCTGGTTTATTTGCTTGGCACTCTTGGCATTTTAGAGTTCTTTTTCGAAAAACTCTCCTTCGAGTTTATCCACTCTTTGTACAATTGTACCCAGAAGTTCTTCCTTTAATTGGATAACTATTTCCTTAATTAAGTCTTGAAGATCGTTGCTGTCTTTTGTAAAGGCATTGCTCAGTTTTTTGGTTTATGCTTTTAAGTTCTTTTGAAATCACCATATCTGTATCCGTATCGTTACTATCGTTACTTGTTATCACTTTGAACGTTTTTCTGTTTCTTTTTTTTTTGTTTTACACCAGCTTTTTTACACAGGCTGGTATCACTCACGCAGCTTACGCTGCTTATATTGTCTCTTGGTCGCTTATCACCGGCTCTCACGTCCTGTTTATCTTGTAACATATTTATTTTGAGTGGTGTTTTGAGTGGTATAATTTCTATAGTCTACCTTGTGCTTTTTAAATAGTTCGTCTCGTGGAAAAACATGTCTGCAAAATTCAAAATGGCGTCGCCCATTCTTTGTGATTACATCATTTCATTTCATGTTTTATTTTGAGGTTTTTCTAACAAAATTTCTTTTCTTATTAATAATAAGAGGAAAATAGGTTGTTACCTGTTGTTTTAGTCCATATATTTATCACTTTTTATGTTTAACTCTTACTCTAAATTGACTTTTAAACACATTTTTACACGTGCAAAATAAACCACGTTTTCACTTTTCCAAGGTTACACTCAACATGCAAAAAACTTACATGCCAAATATGGAAGAGAACGGTAAAATATTGAAGGCACTATGAGAAACTGTAACAAAATTGTGACAGAACAATATTTTATTAGCCTCTGTGACCTTGACCACAGTGACCTCAAACCTCATCAAAAGGTAGAGGTCCATGCAAGGCACCTTCATGCTAAATATGTAAGAGATCAGAAAAATATTGAAGGTCCTATGAGAAACTGTAACAAAATTGTGATGGAAAAATCTATTAATAGCCTTGGTGACCTTGACCCCAGTGACCTCAAACCTCATCAAAAGGTCCATGGAAGGTACCTATATATCAAATATGTAAGAGAATGGTTAAATATTAAAGGCGCTATGAGAAACTGTAACAAAAGTGTGACGGAAGGAAGGAAGGAAGGAATAGGAAGGAAGGAAGGAAGGAAGGAAGGAACGAAGTGAAGGAAAGGAAGGAAGGACAGTAAGAGACGGATGAAGGAAGGAAGTCAGAAAGGACACAACGGATAAGGAGGAAGTAGGAGGAATGCCTTAGGTAAGATCTTCCTTCCGTTGCATTAGCCTTCCCTACTTCCTTCTGCCTTCTTCCTTCCTTCCTTCCTTCCTTCCTTCCTTCCTTCCTTTCCTTCCTTCCTTCCCCTTCCTTCCTTCCTTCCTTCACTCCTTCCTTCCTTCCTTCCTTCCTTCCTTCCTTCCTTCCTTCCTTCCTCCTTCCTTCCTCCTTCCTTCCTTCCCTCCTTGCCTCCTTCCTTCCTTCCTTCCTCCTTCCTTCTTCCTTCCTCCTTCCCTCCTTCCTTCCCTCCTTCCTTCCGGTTCCTTCCTTCCTGCCTTCCTTCCTTCCTTCTTCCTCCTTCCTTCCGACCTGAACGTACGGAATGTCCCTTGAAGGAGGGAAGGAAGGAAGGAAGTTCAAACTGGCAACTATTAATTAATTTTCGGGGAGCATAAAAACAGGAGTGCCACTGCCATAGCATGATATGATTTTGGTTTTTTGGAAAATCCACCCATTTACAGGTCAATCATGACAGGCTTAATGAAAACACTACAATTAATTATTACCAAAATCCGCTTATTAGATCGATTTTAATGCATTTATTTTGCATTTTGGATGGCAAGATGACCACAATAAGCCATTTCAGCAAAATTAGGTTCTTTCGTAGAATTTATGACTTTTACAAGATGAATTGTTCAGTAAAGGTAATTATCTAAATACTGGTTAAACAACACAGAAATGCTAATTATGAATTTCATAAATAAAATACTATGTGTCATGTATGTAACATGATGGCCCTTAGATGCTCATCTGGGATCAAGGACACCAACCATTGAAAAACTGACTAGGTAATCAAGTTTTTTACCCCACTCTACCCGGATTCAAACATTGCCTTCATATTGCACAGATTACCATTTTGACCAAGTTTCATTAAGACTGAGTCATAAATGTTGCCTTTGAGTAATAAGATTTGACATATTAAGACCCAACTTACCCAAATTCAAACTTGGCTAAACTAGTGTCAAGTTTGTCATTCTGACTAATTTTCATAAAGATCGAGTCATAATCTTTTTTTAATTGTGTCTTGTTGATCTAGTATTTTGGATGAACATGACCAAGAATTTAACTCATTCTAGATATTGTCAAGATAAATATTCTGACGATGTTCCCTCATAAATGTGGCATCAAGAATGGTAACACTTTTCTCTGATTTGACCTGGTAATGTAATTTTTTTGCATGTGACCCAAATTCAGTGACGTTCTAAATTTCTTCAAGTTAAAAATTTTGACCATTAAAGTTTCATCAACATTTATTCACAAATGTGGTTTATTTAGTGGTAATGGGCATCTTCTTAAATTTAAGAAAGTGACCTAGTTTTTCGACACACATGACACAGATTAAAACACAGCCAAGAAAAGGTCAAGATTAACATTCTGACCAAGCTTCATCAAGGCATAAATGTTCTTTCTTGAGAGGTAACAAGGTTTATCAATTTTACATTGTCACCAAGTTTTTGAATGTATGTGACCAAGATTCCAACTGGGTCTAAGTATTGTTAAGATAAACATTGTTTCCTAATTCCAAAAATATTGATTCATAAATGTGGCCTCTAGGGTGGTTACAAAGTTTTTACAAGATTGACCTTTTGTTCTAGTTTTTGGATTCACACAACCAAGATTCGAAATCGGCCTAAAAAGTGTCAAGATACACATTTCAACCACAGTTTATAACGATTTTGTCATAAATATGGCATCAATACCAGTTACAAGATTTTTCTAACATTTTACCTGGTGTCCTTGTTTATGAACACACACGACCCAGATTCCATTTGTGCCTGGATTTAGTCAAGATAAACATTCTTTTTTAATTTAGATTGAGTCATAAATGTGGCCTCCGGAGAATCAAGCCCGCCCACGATATTGGCTAGACAAACATTCTGACAAGGTTTCATCAAGTTCACATGAACAATTCAGTCTCCAGAGTGGTAACACGACTAAAAATTTACAACATACACCACACAGCAAAAGACTGTGCACATATTGTGATCACAATAGGTCACCTAGAGCACTTTGTGTTTTGTAATCAGATGAGCTAAAAACTGTCATTTTTTATTAGTCCAAGCAAGGTAACATTATTGTCCAAGAAAGATATTACAATATTTACACTTCATCTTAATAAGACTGTCAAGCAGTTAATGGAATGATTCAGAAACAATGCACATGTTCTACCTTTGGTAGTTTTGGGCTGTTATTTTCAGGAACAAATCCTTTGTTGTCTTGAGCCTTCATTCTTTGAACTGGCGCTGAATTCTCATTAATGTCTGTAAATCAAATGCATTCATTTAAAACACAAAGAAATTAATTGAAAATGAGTACATGCTTCCACTTAATACATTAACATTTAGAGTGTAACATAAGAAAAACAAGCAATTTCGTTGAATTGATACCCCCGCCAATATGGTTCTGGACACTCATACCAAGTTTTAATGAAATCCGCCAAAGCACTTCCAAGATATGGCTCCGGACACACAAAAAAACATTTTTTCAAGATACAAAGGGCCATAACTCTGTTATTTACTCATTCCATACTACAGCCTTATCTCTAGGCAGCCCCTATCAGTAGAAGCCTTATTTACCCCTAGCTCAAATCAGGACCCTCATCAGCTCTGAAAGCCTGACCGATTATCTGATTATTGTTACTTTTAGTGGTGTGAAATGGTATATAGCCTTTTTAAGTATTGTTACTTATATATGAAAATTTCGAAATCTTGCATAACTTATCAAATAAAAAAACATTGAATTATATCCAAATTATTTATCCAATACCATTATTATCTCTGTATACACTTTTTCCAAATAGAAACTGTTATAATGAATAAAAACAATCTTTAAAATTATTTTAAAATAAAACAAAATTAATAATTAAATGACATATAAACGATAATAAGATATTGCTAATAATAAAAACAAACATCAATAAGCACAGTTATGTTTCAATTGCAAGTAATTTTATGAAAAAAAATGAGAACATCTTAATATGCTTTTATTAAAATGTAGAATAAAATAAAATACAAAAATAGAATACAAATAATTATCCAAATTAAGAAAGTATTTGTTACAAGAATTTTCTTAGGTTGAAAAACTTACTGCAAATAAATAGCTGTTTCTTTAAATGCCAATTTGAACAGACGTATTTTTAAGTCATAAGGCATTCAGAGCTACATCTAAGTTGTCGTATATTTACGACGCTAGGAATGCACACTGTAGATTATTGGACGCATATATACGACACTAGGAACTCCACTGTAGATTATTTGGACGCATATATACAAACCTAGGGCTGAATGGGTTAACAGATGGTGTACAATGCCATTTGGCGTGCATCATCCTATTATCCATATATACACTCATACCAAGTTTCAATGAAATCCGCCAAAGCACTTCCAAGATATGGCTCCGGACAGACGGACGGACGGAAGAACGGACAACGCCAAAACAATATTCCTCCGCCTATGGTGGGGGATAACTATTTCTAGCTTACACAAAAATAACCTATTAAGATCAGGAGTTCACGAGGCACAATAAAGAGCCTTTCTGAAAATTCTCCACATACCATTTGTCAAGCAATTTGTACACGAAGTTTGATAATGCTATGGTGGTTGCAATTAAATATTGATGTCCCAATGTCCATTATTAAATGCAGAGCATACATGTAAAACACTAAACTTGTAGTTAAAGTTGTGAAACAATGTATGAGATTTATTTACCACCATCATCAATGGATGCATTCTTCCTTCCTAAAACACAATATCATAATTTATTATTTCTACTTATATTTTTTATTTAATTAATATTATAGAAATTAAAATGTAAATGGGATTGCACAAAATGTTTATACATATACACTTTTGTAGGTAGAGCAGAAGCTATAGTTGTTGTAACAAACATAATGGCCCAAAGCAGTCATCCATGTACAAACAATAAACGTGAAAAGCTTGCATGGATGTATTTCAATAGATGCCAAGATGTTCTAGCTCTGTTGAAAAATCAAGACAGTATATGTTTAAAGCAAATCTCAATACATTTTTAAGAAGACAAAATAGGACTTCTAGCCCACAACAACTGACTTTTTGCCTTAAGCATCAGTTTTGGTTATCATTAATACAATCACATACAGATTTAGATCTTCACAATAGAGTGCTGTATTGTAACCTAGACCTTTTTAATTTATGGACACATACTCTGTTAATGAGTAAACATATAAGAAAAAGGAAACTCAACAAGAGCTGTCTCCATCGGAAGACATATGCCCCCAAAAAACGCGTTTTCGAAACCTAAACGAAGATTTCGAAACCCATACGCGGACCCTTAGTTCAAGTTCAAGGTAAAAGGGGTCAAAATTTGTGTGCGTATGGTAAGGCCTTGTCTATATTCACATGCATACCAAATATGAAGGTTTCATATGAAGAGACACATACGTTTTGAGCATTTTTCGAAATAAAACGCAAAAGTGCGACGGACAGACCTAGTGACCTAGTTTTTGACCCCGGATGACCCAATTACAATCCCAACCCAGATTTAATCAGGATAAACATTTTGACCAAATTTCATAACAATTGGATGAAAACTGTGACCTCTATTTTCTACACAAGGTTTTTCTATTATTTGACCTAATGACCTAGTTTTTAACCCCAGATGACCCAAATACAATCCATACCCAGATTTCACCAAGATTAACATTCTGACCAAATTTCATAAAGATTGGATGAAAACTGTGACCTCTACTGTCTACTGAAAGTTGTTATATTATTTGACCTAGTGACCTAGTTTTTGACCTCAGTGGGCCGTAACTCAACATTGTCTTAGTAAATTTGGCTGATTGACCTAGATGTTATGACCCTACACATTTTCATGAAGTGTGGCAGAGATCCTATGACATTTGCTCGAGTTATTGATTGGAAACGAGATAAAACATATTTTTTTGATGATTCAAGGGCCGTAACTCAGGAGTGTCTAGGTCAATTTGGCCAATTATCGAACTTGACCTAGATGTTATTGCCTTACACATTTTTATGAAGTTTGGCAAAGATCCTATGTCATTTGCTGTAGTTATTAAGCTGAAACGAGAAAAAAACAATTTTACGATGATTCAAGGGCCGTAACTCAGAAGTGTCCGAGTCAATTTGGCCGATTCTGGAACTTGACCTAGATGTTATTGCCATATACATTTTCATGACATTTGGTGAAGATCTGATGACAATTGCTAGAGTCATTGAGCGGAAACGATAAAAAAAATACGATGATTCAAGGGCTGTAACTCAATTGTGTCTGGGTCAATTTGGCTGATAATCGAACTTGACCTAGATGTTATTGCCTTACACATTTTCATGAAGTTCGGCGAAGCTCTGATGACAATTGCTTGACATATTAAGGGGAAACTAATCCGGACAGACTAACTGACTGACTGACAAACGGACGGTGAGATTTTAATATGCCCCCAGAGCCTATGTTGAATATTTAGGACAATACATTTTTTTAAATATGGATAAATCGTTATTGCTCTTTTGCACTGCAATAAAAACTATTTGCATATCATGTTTCAACAGAGCAGAAACCAATAATTGGAAAGAATATTTAAATTCTTACGTGCTTTTTACAGTTATGGAACATAATATATAAAAAGTGATAATTCATCATTTACCTTGAATATTAACCTTGACATGTATCTGACAAACAAGCATGTGCACAACACCTTGTCTGGTCATTGAAAATAATAATCTGGTGTTAAATTTACAATTGTCAGGCATTACAAAGTTATTGCTAAATTCCTTAAATCGACTTATTTGTCTGATATAACACACACACACATTCACACACATACCGAATTGTTTTCCCATCCAAATATCACCACACAATTGCAAGGGAAATAATGTGTTTACTAACTCTATTATGACAGGGAGTTATGATTCTAGATAAATTTTTAATAAAATATATCAAAGTTTAAAGTTAAAACCTTTTGTAGCGTTCAACATATGACCCATACATTCAAACATTATTTTGGTGTACAGTAACACATTGTCACTCGCAGAATTCCAGAACGAGTCTGAACGTGAAACCATCTAAGATAGAACCACGCAACACCTCATCTTTTTTCGACCCTCCACTCTTTTGAACATTCAGCCTCGTAATGATATTGTCTGGTAATTAAACTAATTTTATGATACCTCCAATGTCTTCTCGTGGAAGAAGATTGTCAGAAATTGTAGAGATATTAGCCAGTTTAATCATAAGAATAGAGTGAATGCCAGACAATCGTTCCAACGGAAAATCATTCCTACCCTAATTTTGACACAGTTGGAAATTCGTTCCTATGTTGTTTTGACAGCCCGGGGCATTCGTTCCCATGTTATTTTGACAATGCGGTCAATGGTTCATACATTATTTTGACAAGCCGAAAATTTGTTCCTAGGTAATTTTGACAATGCGAACAATGGTTCAAACATTATTTTGACAGCCCAGACATTTGTTCCTACGGTATTTTGACAACCCTGAGGTTCGTTCCTACATTATATTGACAAGACGGCTTTAAAAGCCCAAAGTCGCTCACCTGAGATAACAAGATATTATTGGGACAAATCTTCTGACCAAGTTTCTTAAAGATCGGAAAGTCAATGTGGCCTTGTTAACAAGGTTTTACTAAAGCCATATAAGGAAAATTGCTCCGCCCCCTGGCAGCCATGTTTTTCAACCAACCGGCATCATTTTTGAACTCGTCCAAGATATTATCGGGATGAATCTTCTGACCAGGTTTCATGAAGATTGGACAGTAAATGTGGCCTCTAGAGTGTTAACAAGATTTAACTATAGCCATATATAGCCATATAAGGAAAAATGCCCCACCCTTGGTGGCCATATTTTCAAAGCAACCAAAACCGTTTCAAACTCATCCAAGATATCATTGGGACAAATCTTCTGACCAAGTTTCATGATGATCGGAAAATAAATGTGACCTCTAGAGTGTTTACAAGGTTTTACTATAGCCATATAACTTAAGTAAAAATGCCCCGCCCCCGTGGTGGCCATATATTTCAACAACCGGCATCATTTTTGATCCGTCCAAGATATTACAGGGATGACTCTTCTGACCAAGTTTCATGAAGATCGGACTATAAATGTTGCCTCTTGATTGTTTACAAGATTTTACTATAGCCATATATAGCCACATAAGGAAAAATGCCCTGCCCCTTGACAGCCATGTTTTTCAAGCAAATCTAATCATTATGGAACTCATCCAAGATATCAATAAGAAAAATCTTCTGACCAAATTTCATGAAGATTGGACGTAAATGTGGCCTCTAGAGTGGTAACAAGGTTTTACTATAGCCATATAAGGAAAAATGCTCCGCCCCCTGGCGGCCATGTTTTTCAACCAACCGGCATTATTTTCGAACTCGTCCAATATATTATTAAGATGAATCTTCTGACCAAGTTTCATGAAGATTGGAAATAAATGTGGCATCTAGAGTGTTAACAAAATTTTACTATAGCCATATATAGCCATATAAGGAAAAATGCCCGCCCCTTAGCAGCGATGTTTTTTTCAAGCAAAGGTTACCATTTTTTAACTCATCCAAGATATCATTGGGACAAATCTTCTGAACAAATTTCATGAAAATCAGAAAATAAACGTGGCCTCTTGAGTGTAAACAAGGTTTTACTATAGCCATATAAGGAACAAGAGCTGTCTCCATAGGATGACATATGCCCACAATAAACGCTTTGATATAGAAGTTATTGAAATGCACTAAGTGACTCCGTGACCAGGTGTTTGACGAGGCATGACCCATAATCAAACATGACCTAGATATTGTCTAGATACAATTTCTGGCCAAGTTTGGTAAAGATCGGATGAAAACTATTTGAATTAGAGAGGGGATATGAAAAGTGGTTATTGAAATGCACTAAGTGACCCCGTGACCTACTTTTTGACCCGGCATAACCCATATTCAAACTTGAACTCGATATTGTCTAGATACAACTTCTGACCAAGTTTTGTAAAGATCGGATGAAAACTATTTGAATTAGAGAGCGGACATGACAAATGGTTATTAAAATGCACTAAGTGACCCCGTGACCTATTTTTTGACCCGGCATGACCCATATTCGAACTTGACCTAGATATTGTCTAGATACAACTTCTGACTGAGTTTAGTAAAGATTGGATGAAAACCATTTGAATTAGAGAGCGGACATGACAAATGGTTATTGAAATGCACTAAGTGACCCCGTGACCTAGTTTTTGACGAGGCATGACCCATATTCGAACTTGACCTAGATATTGTCTAGATACAACTTCTGACCAAGTTTGGTAAAGATCGGATGAAAAGTGTTTCAATAAGAGAGCGGACACGAAAAGTGTGACCGACTTACAGACAGACGGACAGACTGATGGACAGTGCGAAAACTATTTACCCCTTTTTCTTCGATAGGGGGCATACAAATGCTCGCCCCCCTGGCGGCCATGTTTTTCAACCAACCGGAATCATTTTCTAACTCGTCTAAGATATTATTCGGATTATTCTTCTGACCAAGTTTCATGAAGATCAGACAATAAATGTGGCCTCTAGAGTGTTAACAAGATTTTACTAAAGCCATATATAGCCATATAAGGAAAAATGCCCTGCCCCTTGGCAGCCATGATTTTCAAGCAAACGTTACTATTTTAAAACTTATCCAAGATATCCTTGAGACCAATCTTCTGACCGAATTTCATGAAGATTGGAAATAAATGTGGCCTCTAGAGAGCTAACAAGGCAAATGTTGACGTCGCACACCGCACGACGGACAACAGGCGATCACAAAAGCTCCCCATGAGCACTTTGTGCTCAGGTAAGTAAAAAACCTGAAAATTGGTTCTTTCATTATTGCTATCCTGGTCATTATTTTAACATTTTATGCAAATTGAGTTTTATAGGAACGTACATCTGGTCTGTCCTGTTTGTCAAAACAACAAAGGAGCGAATGGCACTGAGAATGAACATCCGGTTACCTTATAAAGTGCTAAATATCTTTACATATTAAAAATTAAAATCTAATGCTAAACATTTAACGTTTTTAGCAGATAGCAAAAAAATAAAACTCCATCATTATGTTGTCCTATAAAGAGAGAATGTTAGTGTACAGAAAAGCATCATTAAACCAAGCATTTTTGTAGACCATTACAGGGTAAAAATGTTTCCGAAAAATATAATCAATGGGAGATTTTTTTATATAAACAAGGATATCAGTAAAACTGGTGGATGGTCCCCAATGATGCTTTGTCGATATATGGTTTGTGTGGTACTAAGTGTGACCTTGAGAAAACATTATTAATAGCCTCAGTGACCTTGACCCCAATGAACTCAAACCTCATCAAAAAGGAAGAGGTCCATGCAAGGTACCTACATCCCAAATATATATGAGATCGATCAAATATTGAAGGCGCTATGAGAAACTGTAGCCAAAGTGTGACCTTGAGAAAATCTATTATTAACCTCGGTGACCTTGACCGTGATTCCAGTGACCTCACACCTCATAACAAGGTAGAGGTCCATGCAAGGTACCTACATGCCAAATATGTTAGAGATCAGTAAAATATTGAAGGCGCTATGAGAAACTGTAACAAAATTGTGACGAAAAACTTGTATTTTTAGCCTTGGTGACCTTGACCCCAGTAGCCTCAAATTTCATCAAAAGGTGGAGGTCAATGCAAGGTACCTACATACCAAATATGTAAGAGAACGGTTAAAATATGGAAAGAGCTATGAGAAACTGTAAAAAAATTGTGACAGAAAATCTATTATTAGCATGGGTGACCTTGACCCCAGTGACCTCAAACCTCATCAACAGGTAGAGGTCCATGAAAGGTACCTACATGCCTAATAAGTAAGAGATCGGAAAAATAGTGAAGGTGCTGTGAGAAACTGTAACAAAATTGTGACGGAAAATTCTATTATTAGCCTCAGTGACCTTGACCCCAGTGAGTTCAAACATCATCAAAAGGTAGAGGTACATGCAAGGTACCTACATACCACGTCCGTTTTTTTGCACTTGTATATACTAATTCTTACATATTGGACATCATTCCATGTAAAACAAATTTATTCAGCTTCACAGAAAATAAAACTTCACAGAATATAATAATAACGTTTTAATAGTGTCATGTGCTTTGCCTTGAATAGTGCTTTGCCGTATGAATGTTTCAACACACCTTTTTCACTTTCAATCGTCCATGAACAAAAAAAAATATATATAAGGGATGCAAGCGGTTAACGGGTTACATTTTCGAGAAGAGGCTTACCTGAAAAGTATGTATTATCCATTTTTTCATGGCACAATTCATACGATATTATGTTTTGGGTGCAATATACTGCCAACTTACTAGCGACTAGTTAGATTAATATGCTGCATGTTGACACGATAATAAATAGCGTCTCAACAAACAAAGTAGCACAGCAATAAATCAGTACCTTAATAGATACAAACAAGGGGTACGTTTTGATTATATGCAATATTGTATTCTTGTACTCGTGAAAATTAGAAAAGACATAATTGACATACGTATCTTACCGCTATAAAAATCAGATGAGACATTGATGGCTTTTTTCGATGTATTGTTAACCACTACCCAAAACAGATTGCTCACAAAAATATAGCTTTATAAGTTGTTTTTTTCAAGAATTGCATTCGTAGTTATAAAAAAAATGAGTTAACTTCGTATTTGTTTTATCAAAAATTAATAATATTATTACAAATTTACTTCACTTACAATGCCACCACTACCTTCTCAGTTTCTGAGGCAAGTTTTATTTAAGAAAGCAATTTATTAAACTCATTTATTGAATTATCATCCATTAAAAAGTTATTTAACAAAATAAAATCATTAAATTTAGTATTTGTGAAGTCAAGTTGCGCTGTACGGTACGTTTACAAACATGCATGTGAATTGTCAACCCGATGGTGACCCCTTGACATGTTGGTGTGAAAATAAACAATATTTCCCAACAATAAAGCATGTGGTCCAGAAAGCTTTCGACTTCCAAGCCATGAAAGCGTATATTCTCGAAACAGGTCGTAATGTTACCAAGGCTGACAGCATCAGACACAAGCTAATAGACAAAGTCATTTTCTTGACCAATGAACACTGTTGTTGTTGTCATGTTCTGCAAGTATGTTTGCTGATTTGTTTGAACTGCGCGATCGTGTTGCTCTAGTTTTACAATTATTTAACAAGAGTGCCAAACTGTCAAAAGATACGCCCGTTTGAAGATTTTGGACAACTTGATAACTTTACCATTTGAGTGGCAAACTGATATATTTGAACTTGACCTATATATCATAAAGACACCACATCTGACCAAATTTGGTGAAGATCTGATGAAAAGTACTTCAATTAGAGAGCGGGTAACATGCTAAATGCTTGAAATGCACTAAGCGACCTCGAGACTTAGTTTTTGACCCAGCATGATCGATATTTGAACTTGACCTAGATATCATTTAGACACAACTTCTGACCAAATTTTGTGAAGATCTGACGAAAATTTCTTCAATTAGAGAGCAGACATCGTGCTTAATCCTTGAAATGCACTTAGTGACCTGATGAAAACTTCTTCAATTAGAGAGCAGACATTATGCTTAATCCTTGAAATGCACTAAGTGACCCCATGACCTAGCTTTTGACCCGACATGACACATATTCAAACTTTACCTAGATATTATCTAGAAACAACTTCGACCAAGTTTGGTGAAGATAAGTTGAAGACTACTTCAATTAGAGAGCGGACTCTGCTGTGGATGCCGCCCGCCCGCCGCTGCCCACCAAGGGTGATCTTATACTACTTCCCGTTTGAACGGGCGTATAAAAACACTTTTATATTAAGTTAATTTTAGACAAAAACATTAACAGAATGAACAAAGAAACACAACATTATTGTGAGTGAAATTTCACAAACGTAATAGTTGCTGCCCAACCAAAAATATATTAATGACACGTGAACATTAACATTAAGTAGTTCTTATAACTTTTAACATACATGCTTTAAGACAGGCAAAAATTAATACACAATATGCTCCTACTACTAAATTATTGAAATACAATGATTTTATACATTTTCATTAAGAAACTAAAATGATATCAAAGCAAGTGTTCTCAAATTACTTTTGTTTCTATTGAGTACATGTGCAAGCAAAACGACATAACGTATACTTAAACATTTTTACTACTAAATGCTTTCGGTTACCTGGTTAATTACAATAACCGGTTATGGCAAAAGGTCAACTGTTTTATGTCGTTTGTAACCTCTTGCATCCAAAATATATACAAAACACCAACACCCATACCTTTGTGAATTATAGTTATGTTTTGCTATGTATTGTATTATGTGGCTAATGTATATCTTTCTTTTGTGCAATTATCAATGTTAAGTCTTGAGATCACATTTACTTTGATGTTAATGGGTCACTTGTATTTTTATGAAGAAGAAATACAATTTATAATATTCACTTATGGCACTTTCTATTATTTTCATGAATAATTATTCAGGTGTTAGAATGTTTATTTTATAATTAATGTATCTTTTTTCAATTTATTGACTCTACACATACCTGTATTCATATGTTTTACTTTATTGATAGATATGTCAGTGCGCATGAAAAAAAAGAAATCATGAAAATAATAACAATGACCTGGTTTATTATGATATCTATATTCTCCACCAAAGAAAGCTGTATGTTTAACATCGTTATGATATTCGACGCGTCACCTGATATCTTCACCAGGGCATATAGTTTTAAAATAACACTTGATCCAGATTCAACCACAGCCTTCATATTGTCAAAATAAACATTCTGACTAAGTTTCACCAGGAATGTGTCATAAATGTGGCCCAAAAATATATTATTTTTTTACCTGGTTATCTATTTTTTGGGCGCATGATAGCAAACTCAGCCTAGTTAATGTAAAAGTCAAGATTTTGACCATGGTTCATCAACATTGAGTCATAAATGTGTCTTCTAGATTGGTTAACAAAGTTTTTTTAAGATTGCCCCTGGAAACTGAAGTTTTCCAAAGATTCATGCGACCAATATTCAAACGTCAATATTGTCAAGAAAAACATTTTGTATAAGCTCCATAAAGATGGATGAACAAGAGATGTGTTTGTCAGAAACACAATGCCCCCTTCTGCGCCGCTTTGAAGCCATATATATGACCTTTGACCTTGAAGGATGACCTTGACCTTTCACCACTGAAAATGTGCAACTCCACGAGATACACATGCATGCAAAATATCAAGTTGCTAACTTCAATATTGCAAAAGGTATGACCAATGTTAAAATTTTCTAACAGACGGACAGACTGACTGACGGAGAGACAGACAGACGGACGGACTGACGGACAGTTCAAAAACTATATGCCACCATTCGGGGGCATAAAAATGTTGTCTCTAGACAAAGGATGCTGGCACAGACTGACCATAATAGCTAATAATGTGCCATTTGTGCTGAGGTGAGTTAAAAATATGACTGATTATTGTAACATACCTTTTTTGTTCTTCTTAATTTCCTTCTTGTCGACAACAGCATATACATCTGATGAAGCTACAGTTGGTTTTGGTTTATTGACAGTTGTGTATAAAACATCACTGGGCAAACCACCTCTTGAAATATCTGAGGCTGGTATGTACATCATATTTTCAACTTCAACTGAAAGATTGGAATCATGAATTGAATCATTAAATACTTTTTGTTTCTTTCTGTACAGACCAGATTTTTTCCATGGTACTACACTGAATACGTTATACCCAAGGATGCTCCAATTGAAACTCAAGAGTCATAATATGAACACACATGGTAGGTAGTTCTTCTAGAATGCTTTGAGCTTTTATGAGTTCATATGTATAGCTCAAAGTTCTTTCTGGTAACGGCAAAAACATGTAACAAATATATATCCCACATGTGTCTTTAAACTCTAGTCAACCAACCATCGTAACATCGTAACAAACACAATACCTTTTGCCATCGACAACAAATTACATGGCATTTGCGGAAAAATGCTCAAACCAAAACAGAGGGCCCTGGGGTGCTCACCTGAGAAACTAAGATGGAAAGAAACAAAGATTAAAACTCTTCAGCAAATATTTCAAATTATTGGCATGACATGACTGACTTTAAAAATAAGGTGTACCAAAGTATTCACAATAGGCCTAAATAGAAAATTACCCGTTCTGACCAAATTTCATGAAGATTAGGCAAAGAAATGTGTCTTCTAGATGTTCACATGTTTTCACTATACACATATAGAGAAAACTGCCCCACACCCTGGTGGCCATGTTTTTCCACCGATCATGACCATTTTCAATTTCGTCTGAGTATACAATCGATATTTAGACACAATTTCAAGATGATTAGGCAAAAAAGTGACTTCAAGGGTGTTCAAAAGCTTTTTTTACAATATAAATATAAGCAAAATGACCCTCCCCCCCGGCGGCAATGTTTTTTTACCGATCCGAACCATTTTCAAAGTCAACCGCCGTCTTCAAGACACAAATGGTCTGACCAAATTTCATGAAGATTGAACCAAAAATGTGACTTCTAGAGTGTTCACATTTTTCACTATATACATATAGAGAAAACTGCCCCATTCCCTGAAAGCCATGTTTTTTCACCGATCTGGATCATTTTCGAACTCGTCCGAGATACAAGTTTCATGATAATAGGGCAAAAATTGTGACTTCTAGAGTGTTCACAACGTTTATCTATAGCCATATAAGGAATACTTCTCCGCTCCCTGGGGGCCATGTTTTTCAACGGACTGGAACCATTTTTTAACTCAACCAACATATCATTAAGACAAACATTTTGAATAAGTAACATGAAGATTGTGCATCAAATGTGATTTCTACAGTGTTCATAAGGTTTATCTTTTTTTTGACCTAGTGACCTAGTTTTTGACCCAGCATGACAAAGTTTCGAACTCGGTCAAGGTATCATTGGGACAAATGTTCTGACCAAGTTTCATATGGCCTCTAGAGTGTTCACAAAGCAAAATGTTGACGACGAACGACGGAAAAAAAGGTGATTCAATAAGCTCACCATGAGCACGTTGTGCTCAGGTGAGCTAAACAACATTGAAAGCATAAGTTCTGAATTGACAATTATTACAAAGGACAGGAAAATTTTAAACTGCACTATGTTCTCACCCTAGCATCTAATGGTCTGGCCTTATGCTGGCAGTTGAAAGTTTATTGTTTATAACAGTGTTGTTTGAATTAGGACACATTCTTTTGACAGGGCTATTGTCGCAATTGGATAAGTGGCATGTTCCATTATCAAGTTGAATAATATAAGGCTTAGGTTTGTATTCAAAACAAGTTGTTATTAAATAAAAGGTATAATATGGGGTTGGTGTAAGTTTTACTATCATTCAATGTTAACAAGATGTTTAAGTATTGAAATGCTTTTAAAATGAGAAAAAATATTTATTGAACATGTGCCACATATATTTGAGGAAATTTAGCTAGATTTATACAGAAATTACCAAAATTTAACAAGAGCTCTGCGGTCGGAGATAGATGACCCCTAAACAGGGCCTTGACACAGGATTTGCTGGAGTCGTTGCTGAGTTACCCATGGAAATTGTGCAAGGGCAATGTATCTGCAAAAATCGAGCCGATTGGTCAATCCACTAACGAGTTATCGATTGGACATGATTTCCACATTTAATTTCATAGTGATTTTAATGATTGACCTAAATGTCAATGGGATTATCTACTGTTTAAGGTCAGTGCATCTGCAAAGTATGAGGCCCATCACTCAATCCTTTGATGACATATCATACTGAAACCAATTTAACACTTAATGTCACAGAGACCTTGACCTTTGATTTAGTTACCACAATTTCAATAGGGGGTCATATACTGTCCAAGGCCAAGGCACAAGGGAGGTATCAAGCTAAATGGTCAATCTGTTCACAAATTATTGATCGGAAACAAACTGGTCTACTGACAGACTGATCAACATCAAGAACAACAATACCCCCTTTTTTCGATGGGGGGTCATTATAAAATGTTAAAACATCATATATGTATAAAACATGTAAAGTGACTTTTTAATTTAATAAAAATAAGATTTTCTATCCCCATGTTCTAACATCAATCAATGTTTGCCATCCCCTGTAAAAAAATCCAAGAAAATAATGGCACCAGCATAATTGTTTTTATCAGAGACCGAATCTTGATAGATTCAGAACAAAACCATTTTAGACTAATTAATACATTTTTTATTATTTTAAGTTTCATTATTGGTATTGAATTTATTCTATGTTATTTGACTAAAAAGAAAATATTATACAAGGACTCAACTTTTCCAGTGACTAGCTTGTGAATTTATACTATACCCTTGTTTCGTTGCCCTATGTTGCGTCTTCACACAAAACTACGCTACATTTAACTTAACTACCGGTAATATACCCTGCAATACAGTATTCTCGCAGTACTAAAGGAATAATCATTCACCTATAAACACCATGTTTATATATCAGATAAATTATTAAATATAAAATCATATTTGACCTTACTTCATTTCAGAAATATACTTTTTTATAACAAAATAACTTAAATTATATATATATATATATATATATATATATATATAATTATATATATATAGTGTCACCAAAACAAAACCACCACTGTCCATCATTATTATTTTTTTCCGTTCAATATAATCTATTATTCTCGTAAATAGGTGTGTGAGGGTTGCGGCATCCGACTCCACACTGTACATGATTTGCAAGCAATGTATATATTATAACACATTTTAAACATTTGATAATTAATAGCTTCTACATAATAATACAAACAATATTGGTTTAGCAAATAATTGACAATATCTAACCTTTTACAACAATGACCTAATCTGATTGGCTTAGAGCGGTCATGTGCCCATGAAGTATTTCCCATACACCCTGAGTAATTTCCTTACCCACCGAGTAATCGGTGGAAATATAATCATTACACTGTTGGTAACTGACAGTGTATGGGATATACACTCTCAGTAATTTAATACCATACTCAAGCTTCGCTCGGTATTGTATGCAATCACTGAGGGTGTATATCCCATAAACCGTCAGTTACTAACGGTGTAACTAATATTACATGATTTCTAAAAGCCTTTATCTACTGCAAAAGAGCAAACAAAAGTTACATATGTTTACTTTGACGCAAATCATTAAGATTGTTAATTTCGGTTAATACATGGTGAGGCAAGGACAGGTATGATTAAGCTGTTTTAATAGAGGGTCTAGTTTTGGTCATTTTACAATTGTAAATAAACATTTTGATCAAAACAAATATCAAATTTAAGGGTCCATTTGTATGTGCATGTCCCAATAGAAGGTATATTCAGGCAGTTTGATTAAAGATTGCATCCAGAAAATTATTATGTTATCAACTTACTGACATGCTTACATTCCCAAAAATATATTCTACAGTTTCACATTCAGTTTGGCAAAAGGTGCAGTTGGCTATAGATGCATATCCAATTTTGAGAAAGGAGTTCGTACCTGAATATGTGTACAATTTCATATTGAAACCACTGTACATTGGTATCTTCTGTAATATGAAACTGCATAGTATTAGAACAGATATGTAACCCATCTTTTGTTTGAATACCATTACAATTAGTTAACCATTTATTTATACTTACTGGGGAGGACTCATTTTTGGTAACAATATCATACAGTGGTTTTGTACCCTTTGTATTAAATAAGCTGGACAGTAGGCTTGTCGGAATAAACGGCTTCATAAGTCAGTTGTCAGTAGAGTCTCTCAGTTTCTTTCATATTGTAACTGCATTAATAATGCATCGGAAAAGTAAATAGTTTGGTTTGAAGATGTAAACTTGGCAAAAGTCATTAAAACTGCAAAAGATCCATGATTTAAAACATACACTTTTGTTTCCAATTGTTATTTCTGGATTATAGAATAAAGGAAGTTTTTTTCAACAAAAGATTTAAATGTATCTTTCCAAAATTCATTGTGTTGTTGTTAATTAAGTTTTCAGGATAGTGACTGCCACAGTTGTATACTTTTTGAAAATCAAACATTGTATTAACAGTATGTATCCATTTTCCATTCCCAGTGACAAGACTATGGATACTTGCACACTTAAGAGAACTAAAAAAGGAAAACGGATCTAACATCTTTACTTTAAACCTTCATCTTTAAAATCTTTTATTAAACAAGGGCTGTTTGTAAAACATGCATGCCCCCCATATGGGCTGTCAGTTGTAGTGGCAGCCATAGTGTGAATACGGTTTTTGACACTGTGACCTTGACCTTTGCCCAAGTGAACTGAAAATCAATAGGGGTCATCTGCCAGTCATGATCAATGTACCTATGAAGTTTCATGATCTTAGGCCAAATTATTCTTGAGTTATCATCCAGAAAGCATTTTACTGTTTTGAGTCACTGTGACCTTGACCTTTGACCTAGTGACCTGAAAATCAATAGAGGTCATCTGCCAGTCATGATCAATGTTCCTCCTATGCGTACGCATTCTTGAATTATCATCCACAAACCATTTTACTGTTTTGAAACACTGTGATTTTGACCTTTGGCCTAGTGACCTGAAAATCAATAGGCGTCATCTGCAAGTCATGATCAATGCACCTGTGAAGTTTCATTATCCTAGGCGTACATGTAGCCTGCTTTTTGACTGTCTGCATCCATGGCAGCTCTTGTTGCCTTCCGTAGCTGCTTATGGTTGACACGTATGTCAGATTTGAATAGAAGACGCACTGTCTGAAACACATATTATTTGAAAAATATTTCACCAATTTTTTCATGCATACAGTCTGTCAGATTATTTCTGCCCTAAAAAGGAAAATGCAGCAGTTTTCGCATGTAAAGCTTCTGTAAATAGACTCTGTACCCCTCTTTCAGAAATTGAGCATACTAATGTTATATGTCAGTATTTTTTTTGCAAATGGATGCATTTCAGTTCATACATCAATAATCAGTGCAAGTAAAGTAAGTTATAGAAACCATTGAAATGCTGAATTTTTTTATATTTGCCATCAATAACTTATTTATGCTGAATTTAGCTAAACAATTTCAATGTAATAGCATTTCTTGAGATACCATATTACATGAAACTTTTTAAGTCCGAATGAGGCAAAAAAAAATTTAAAAATGCATTCATTTATTATATGCTTCGTCAGAGACCTAAGATATTGATGCTGCATATATGTACACAAGTTCAATGCAAGCTGCAAACAAACTTTAACAAGGAATTTTCCAAGTTCACAAAAGGCCATAACTCAGTCGAATTATATGTCAAGTCCAGCCAAAACAAATCGCTAGAATGCAACTTAAAGATTGGGAAACTACTACAACCCTGACTTTTTCAAAGTGTTCTAAATAGAGTGGATATATACGTTTATTACGCAGTCACCTAAATTCAATTATAAATGTAAACTTACTCCATTTAAATCAGGTGATTCCTCAGTCATTTGGGTTAGTTGTTTTCTTGGTGATCTTCTCAACTCCTATGGTCCTTGACCTTGTGTAAATAACGACTGCTGTTGATTGGACTGCTGTGGTCCTTGACCTTGTGTAAATAATGACTGCTGTTGATTAGACTGCTGTGGTCCTTGACCTTGTGTAAATAACGACAGCTGTTGATTTAACTGCTGTGGTCCTTGACCTTGTGTAAATAATGACTGCTGTTGATTAGACTGCTGTGGTGCCTGCTCTAGTGTAAATAATGACAGGTGTTGTGGAGACTGCTGTGGTGCCTGATATGATGTAATAATGACATCTGTTGTGCAGACTGCTGTGGTGTTCGATCTGGTGTAAATAATGACAGGTGTTGTGTAGATTGTTGTGGTGCCTGATATGGTGCAAATAAGACTGCTGTTGTGTAGACTGCTGTGGTGCCCGATCTGGTGTAAATAACGACAGCTGTTGTGTAGACTGCTGTGGTGCCCGATTTGGTGTAAATAACGACAGCTGTTGTGTAGACTGCTGTGGTCCTTGACCTTATGTAAATAATGACTGCTGTTGTGTAGACTGTTGTGGTGCCCGATCTGGTGAAAATAACGACAGCTGTTGTGTAGACTGTTGTGGTCCTTGACCTTGTGTGAATAATGACTGCTGTTGTGTAGACTGTTGTGGTGCCCGATCTGGTGTAAATAACGACAGCTGTTGTGTAGACTGTTGTGGTCCTTGACCTTGTGTGAATAATGACTGCTGTTGTGTAGACTGTTGTGGTGCCCGATCTGGTGTGAATAACAACAGCTGTTGTGTAGACTGCTGTGGTGCCCGATTTGGTGTAAATAACGACAGCTGTTGTGTAGACTGCTGTGGTCCTTGACCTTATGTAAATAATGACTGCTGTTGTGTAGACTGTTGTGGTGCCCGATCTGGTGAAAAAAAACGACAGCTGTTGTGTAGACTGTTGTGGTCCTTGACCTTGTGTAAATAATGACTGCTGTTGTGTAGACTGTTGTGGTGCCCGATCTGGTGTAAATAACGACAGCTGTTGTGTAGACTGTTGTGGTTCTTGACCTTGTGTGAATAATGACTGCTGTTGTGTAGACTGCTGTGGTCCTTGACCTAGGGTAAATAATGACTGTTGTTGTGTAGACTGATGTGGTCCTTGACCTTGGGTAAATAATGACTGCTGTTGAGTAGACTGCTGTTGTGTCTGATCTGGTGCAATTAATGAGTGCTGTTTAGTACACTGCTGTCGTGCTTGACCTTGATAATGACAGCTGTTGTGTAGACTGCTGTGGTATCTGATTTGGTGTAAATAATGACTGCTGTTGAGGTGCTAGACGTGTTGTGCATGATGGTGTAGAATGATGTAGTGCTTGATCAGTTGTATGGAAAGTGTGATGTGGGGTCTGACCTTGTGAAAACAATGTTGGTTGCGGTGTTGTCTGAAGTTGTTGATCAGTTGTTAGCAATGACTGCCGTGGTGTAGACACTGATAGTGTTTGACCTGTTGTGTTAGACAGTCCAGGCGGGCAATTAAGAAACGGCGACTGATGTAAAGCTGCTTCGTTTGATTGACTTGGACGTTGCGATATTTGCTGCTGATCCGAACCAAGTGATGTATCGCCATAAACCAGTTGTTAATGTAAACTGTGTTGTGAGAGACGCTGTGCAGTGAAGCAATGTGTTTCAGGCAGAATACTCTGTATTAAAAATTTCGAAATGTTGCTCTGCAGTGGTGGCAGCGTTTCTACATAAGACTCTCCATCTGTCCACATCCCATCATCGTGTTGCTGCGAAAAATAAAACATTTTTACCCTCTTGTAAGCTTCACGTTTCGCCTCCCGAGCGGGCACCTGGGTAGAACCACCGACCTTCCGTAAGCTAGCTGGACAGCTTTCTCACATGAAAATTTTTCACTTCCGGCCTGACCAAGAATCGAACAGACAGCGGTGAGGGGCAAGTGAGTCAAGTTAGCGACTCTAACCACACGGTCACAGGGTTACTTAAATACTCTTGAAAGGGACATGAAGTCCCATGCGGGCAAACAAAATACAATGCTCTGTACTTACCTCCACGTTGTCTGTTGCAGTATCATCATAATACAGCAGAACTTCCCTCACATATGTCTGTCCATCTGCATTTTGCAAAACCCTGAAGAACCTTATAATATCGATGGGTGGTTCTGAAATAAAACACAATTTCATTTTTAGCTCATCTCTTTTTTGAAAAAAAAATATGAGCTATTGTCATCACCTAAGCGTCGGCGTCTGGTTAACTTTTGTGTTTAGGTCCTTTTCTTCACATAAAGTATCAAAGCTAGTGAACTCAAACTTGATACACTCACTATCATGAGGGGACTGGGCAGGCAAATTTAGATAACTTAGAGTAATGTCTGTTGCCTGAGAACTGCCAATTGTAATGATACTTTAGTGTTCCAAGTTTTATTTTGATATCTTTCATAGTTTTCAATGCATTCTACTTCATAAGCAATGTTGACCAAGATGTTAAGTAAATAGGGGCTTACCAAAAAAACATACAATTCAGAGTAATTTCCCTTGTCTTTTAACTTTAATCAAGGGCTTAGGCACAATGTTTAAATATTTGATAGTTTCCAAATAAGTCTACTAAATATGCAATGTTGACAAATTTTCTACATTAAAAGGGGCATAGCTAGCAATGAAATAAATATTTAATATACATACTTGGAGGTTGAACGTTTCCTGTACACAGTTCCCATGTTCTCGTCAAAGGGGTGTCAGAGCTCAATGTTGTATCTGATAATGCTATCCTTTGTTTAGCCTTTCTCTGACACCCTTGGTCCTTAGTCTCTGTTGGGGTTACAACCTCTATTGGTGCTTTTGAAGAACCACTGACCTGATTCAGCAAGACATTTTCTTCGATAATATTTACGTTATCTTTAGCATTCTTCTGATGTTGCTACCATCAAGACCCCTCTTGTTAACTTCTTTCTCTTTGCCGGACTCTTTGTCTTTTTTCTCAGTGATACCTTTTCTTTCTGTTGACAGTTCACTCCCCTCCAAAACTGACTCCTTTTCAGCAATTTTCTTTCCCACACTCCGTTTTTTCTTTTTAGGGCTCAATTCTTCATCCTGCTGCTTACTTGAAGCTAGCTTTTGGGTAAGCACAGGCTTTCTTTTCCCAGAATATCTTTCCTTGCATCAAAACTCACCAGTCTTTCGACAATGTCACTATGGCTAAAATCCTCTAGTGCGCATTTCTTCAATATTTTTGAATTGGCTGCCTTGGCGTACTCTGTGAGTTTGTCTTCATCATCTGAAAAAAAGTGCAACAACTTTCAACTATTGAAATAAATAGGATAATTTGGACTTAGAAAACATTGAGCAAGTTTGAAAATTATTTAAAAAATAGTAAATAATTTCCAATTAGCCGTACAAAAGAAAGGAGTATAACTGGCGACGAAATAGGTCAGTGAGATGACTACATTATCATTCGTTTTGTTTAGTGCAACTAGCAGAACAACTGTTTGATTATGAAAACATAATTTAAAGCTGTATTGGCTTCTTAAGACATCATCTAGATACAAATTCTGACCAAGTTTGGTGAAGATTGGATGACTTTTTCGGGACAGACCGACAGACATACAGACCGACAGACATACAGACCGACAAAGTGACTCCTAAATAGCCCACATTACCAATGGTAATGGGAGAATAATAATTTAGACTTAAAACAATGGTGAATACAGCCCCTGATCCGTTTGTCGAATTATTTTGACCACTAGTCGCACAAGTAGTACAGTCAACTCGCCAATACAGGGTCACACCAATAGGGGGTCACTATCGTGTTTTAAATGAAAAAGTACAATCAAATCAAAAACATTTTGTTCCATAGTGTGCCGCTTGGATAAATTTACAATTTTACAAATTTGTGAAAAGATGCTTCAACTGTTGATTTGACAGGGGAGATAATGCTGTAAACAGTGATCCTTTATTGGCGATAGTGAGTGCTTTTGTGTACATCATTTTATTATAGGTAATGTTTATTTATTGTCAATGAAACCTTTTTTTAACCTGAGATATGGTTAACTGACAGCGTTATAAACTGTTTATTTTATAGTTTTTGTGACCATATGATATGTTTTCATTGTCGTACTTTCATTGGTCATTTTTGCAAAAAATCAGGATTGTTCTGTCACTGTGGCAAAATAATATTACAGAAAATGATATAATAGCATTTATTGTTTTATCTTGTCAAATATACACAAAAGCCAAAAAGACAAAATTCTAATTGAAATATTTAACGTTTTTTGGCATGTGATTCTCTATTGGCAAGTTAATAGTAGGTCTCCCACTAAACATTATCTGTTATAATTACTTAAATATTAATTTCTCATTTGTATTCAATAATCGACGATTGATTAAAATAAGCCTTCTCGATTATGAAAATTATCCGATGAAACCCCAAGTTTCCGACTGACACGAGTCCGATCTGAAGCATATATACGTCTACTGGTATACTTTTGCAACAGTACAGTTCTCTCAAACCATCGATGCATTATTGCATATTGACTTTGCGCAGACAGTAGCCTATGTCATTCAGATTTAGCATGGATCGTGCCACTTTAAATCCAGTTACCATGAAGGTCGAACGAGGCGTTCTTGCTTCTCTTATTTCTTGTATGTGTGTTGTCTTTTTTTCTCTCAAAACTGGTCACGTGACAGTAGTGAACGCGTAGTTTCGGAGGATTATTGTTTTCGATGTTTAAGAAAGAAAATCAAATGAAAGTGTGATTTTGTAACCTTAAACATTCACAGAATTAAGCATTCATTTCTTAAAAAATTGTAATCTCAGTGGTATTTGGTTATTCATGCACGTATTAATCTACTGATCAAGGGAAATAACCACTGTGCGTAGTTTAGAGCAAAATTTGTCGGTCCGGGGGTAAAAACAACGCTATGATAACCCAAACTTATATCCACGCGTTCATTACTTTTTGTTTTACTTGATACTCACGACCAATCAATTATGACATGCAATTAAATTTGTATATGTATGTAATACTTGTAATATGCTGAAAATTGAAGTGGGACTGGAGGCACCGCACAGAGCTCCCCATTCCTATTATAAGCTCCCTCGACAGTCACAAAATAATGTATTTTCGCGGGCTGAAATCTTAAATTCATTGACGAACTTACCTTGTACTGCCATTGTCTGATCCTCTTAATGGAAAAATAGGCATGAAAGAAAAAATAAGTAAAAACAGTCACTTACCACCATTTTTAACGATTGACCCGTTGTAAACTTTATTTTTCGACCACGTCATCTTCAACTCTCCCTTTTCTTGAAGCTAACCAATAACTTCAAGTCTTTTGCTGTTCTGACCGAGGACAGATAGCAATTTATCGTATGGACAATAAATATAGACGTACATCTTGATCAAAATTACGATTTATATAATTAAAAAAATATTTCCAAATCACATTCAAAATTGTCCAGCAAGATGGCCACTCATCGATTAAGAATGCTGGGATAGCGAGGCTGGGCTTATCAGTAAGCTATGCGGCCAGCAATGGGATCTGCAGTTCAAAACCTAAGAGGTGCTTGGTCAATTATCCCATAAGTGGCCTCCCGGTCGGTACCGTACGTGACTAAGAATGTCCGAACGTGCATTCTTTACATTCTATATGTCGGGAAAAAAAGAAAAAAGATAGGGTTATAGGGTCTTCACAAGTACGATTTTAACCATGACTATGAAGACGTTGAGAGTCGGTGGAACAAAGATCAGGGCCGAGCTCAGGGCGGAAAGGTAACTGCAGCTTCATCATCAGCGGTAAGTCTACGCTCTTTCACGACTAACTGACACAACCGCAACTGAACGAATATATCGAAGTGTCAATTTATTATTTTAAGAATATGAATGCTAATTTTTATGCAAATTTTCCTAAATAACTTTTTGTTTGTGTCGAGCTGAGGCTGTACGGACGGTAAGGTGCGGCACTTACTCCCTACTGAAACGTTGTAATCAAAGGCGATGAAATAAGTTGGAAATATTTTTACAATTAAAAAGAAATCGCTGTTTTATAATGTAAGATTTTTGTGAAGACACAATTGATTTTGATATATGAACTAGACCAGTCACTGGATAATTAAAAAAAGGAAAGCATCTTTTATTACCTTTATTGCTTTTTGAATCTTCAGCAAACGAAGTGATTTTCAGATTCGTACTTTTAATGTTCGTACACGAACTTAGGAAATTCAGTGACTTTTTTCAGTTTGAGGGGAACGGTGGCGAGGCCCTTTGATATGGGAAAAATGCTTTTTTTTTAAAGAAAAAGGGAATTTTCAATTATATATGCGTTGTTTGGACAGAAAAAGTGAATTTTCAAATAATTATATGTATATACTAATCTGTTTACACTGTAAAATGTGAAAAGTCCCTCAATGCATATGATCAGATGATTAAAGATGTAAACAATAGATAAGCAAAAAGATTAACCTCAACTCAATATAGAATGAATATTTATTATCTTCAACAGTAATTTGGAAATAAAATTAAATGCTGTATGAGATACACATGCATGCCAAATATCAAGTTGCTATGTTCAATATTTAAAAAGTTATTGCAAAACTTTTCTATATTAAAGTTTAAAATTTTTTACCTTAATCTTGAATGATGACCTTGACCTTGACCTTTCACCACTCAAAATGTGCAGCTCCATGAGATACACATGCATGCCAAATATCAAGCTGCTATGTTCAATATTTCAAAAGTTATTGAAAACTTAACTATATTAACGTTTTTAATTGTTGACCTTTAACCTTGAAGAATGACCTTGACCTTTCACATCTCAAAATGTGCAACTCCGTGAGATACACATGCATGCCAAATATCAAGTTGCTATGTTTAATGTTTCAAAAGTTATTGCAAAACTTTACTGTAAGGTTAAAGTTTTGGGACAGAATGACAGAATGACAGACAGAAAGAAAGAAAGACAGGCCAAAAACAATATACCCCGATATATTGATCCGGGGGCATAAAAATTATACCGAATTAAGCAATTCATATTGTGCAAAACTTTTTAATTTTATATATTTAAAAAAAATAAAGAAAGAAATGTGATGCGCGAAACATGTGACAAAAAGCAAATCGCCTTAGTTTTTTGCAATAATTTCTGACCATTTCTAATTCATTGAAGATAACAAGCTCAGTTGGACAATGTTTTTATTTCATTTTAGACTGACGGAGAAGACAACTATCAGCAAGATGAAAATATTAAGTTAGATATGCCGCCAGATGAATTCATTCATTCTGCAAATGAAGCCAGTGACCCAGATTTGGATGAAGTACTGATAGAAATGATGAGACACACAGACTATGAACTGAAAGATGAAGATCTGATGGACTCTGATGAAGATTACGAAGAACTTGATCCACAGCAACAAACTATCTCAGAAGATGACGATGCAATCAATGATTTTGACTCTTGTCCTTCGTTTCCTGACAGTTCGGTTACTGTTGGCTCATTTACGCTACTCCTTGCTCTATTTACTACAAAATAAAACTTAATAGGAGATGCAACACAACAACTTCTCACTTTTCTATCGATCGTACTTCCAAAAGGACATAGTTTATGTAGCACACTCCATGAGTTTAAGAAGTTCTAAAGAAATTTGAAATATCCGCTTATTTTCCACTATTATTGCTCTTATTTCTCAGGATTAATCCAGGATCCGACAGTCAAATACTGCCCTAATGAAGCTTGTAAAAAAATATTTGATAAGAAAAATGGCAGCTATTTTCTAGAAATGCCTGTTAAGAATCAGATTCAAAACCTATTTCGACAAGAGACTTTCTAAGAAAATCTTCAACACCGGTTCCAGAGACAGGTTCCTGTTGGAAGTTACTGGGACATCTATGATGGAAAACTCTATAAATCACATTTTGACAATGGAAGATTTCTTAGTAAGCCAACAAATATATCGTTAACTTTTAAAACAGATGGTGCAGCTGTATTTAAAAGCAGTAACGTTTCGGTTTGGCCGGTGTTTCTTGTTATAAATGAATTGCCATATAATCAACGAATGAAAATGGAGAATATTCTACTGTCAAGCATGTGGTTTGGAAACAAAATACCTTCTATGAGCACATTTCTAAAGCCATTGCAAAAATCAATGCAAGAAATTTATAACTGAATTAAATGTACTTCACCATCTGTAGGCTCTTTTATAAGTCAATGCATATTTCTTTGTGGCACTGCGGAACTACCTGCTAGAAGTCTACTGTGTAACCACATTTTCTTGTTGGAAGTGTGAGCAAAAGGGGAAATCTACAAGTGTTGGGAAGGGACATGCTCGTGTTTTCCCATTCATTTAACCGATCCAAAGGGATCTGAAAGGACTAATGACAATGTTTTACAGAACCCTCGTACAGCCTTAAGCATTGGAATAATTGAAAAAGGGATAAAAAAAAACTTCATGGATGTTGTTTTTCCCATGTTTCAGCATAGTTACTGTAATGGCAATTGACTTCATGCATGGAGTCTTATTAGGAGTTGAAAAACTTCTGATGGAACTAGACTACCAAGATCAATATTAGATCTACCACATTGGAAAGCTTCTGAGTTTAGGTCATTTATGTTATTTTACAGTGCCCCTGTGCTTCATGGAGCATTTGTCAATGAACGTTTTGCACATTATTTACTACTAGTGAATTCTATGCATATTCTTCTGAAATATGGTTCATCTGAGACTGATTTAGCCAGACACTGAACGAATGCTCTTGACATTTTGTGAAAATTTTGGCTATTAATGTTTCCTTAGACTTAATGTTCACCTGCTATTGCATTTACCAGACTGTGTTAAAAATTAGGGGCCACTGTATACCAGCAGTTGCTTCAGATTTGAAGACAAAAACGGTGTTCTCCTAAAGATGATCAGAGGAACTCAGAACATAGACATTCAGATAGTAACTGGTGTCTCCTTTGTACAGAAGTTGCCAGAATTGAAAGATAAATGTATTGAGAAGGGTTCGGATTGTGAAAAACTCTATTACTCCATTGAGAAGCCTACCATACTGAAAAGAAGTCTAACTGTTGAAAAGGGGTTTTATGTTCTTGGTGGTATTTCTTAAAGGCATCTTCAAGACGATGAAAGTGAAGCTCTTCATGTTTTTCTTAGTTCGGAATATTTGCACAATTTTTTTTTTCCTTTAATAGGATTGAACTTAACGACATTCTGATATAAGAAACAGCATTTTCTAGAATGGCGAAAATAGATTATCCCGTTGTTGAATATCTGAATACCACTACTGCAGAAAACAGATTTGGACTAGTGCGCTATTTTATATGCACAAGTGATCAGATAAAATCTGAATCAATTTTTGCATTCATAGATCAGTCTGAATGCCCAAATTAAGATGACCATTCAAACATTTTAGCTGTTAATAAATCTGAAAGAGTTGGAGTTATTAATTTACAAAGCATTGTTGCAAACTATATTATTGTGCTTCCCAGGTGAAAAGCAAATGCATGTGTGTAAATTCCCCAATAGAATGGAATAAGACTAGGATTGTAAGATTGATTTTTATAATAAAGATATCTCAAAGTGTTTTATGTATTATGTCTACAGTATTAACAAGACCAAGATCATTAGCCTATAAATATTTTTAGTCAGATAGAAATATCTAGAATAATTACTAAGTATAAAATTCCAACTTGTCCAAAAATCTAAGTTGAAAATCCGCCTTACACTTCAACAACAAAGTCCAAATTTCCGCCTTCAAAATATATCAAAGTGAAAAACTCTCCCTATGTGAAAGAGCAAAGTAATAGTATCCGCTCATTTAATACGGAAAAAAATACGCCTCTCTTTTTCCGCCTTAGAGGGACCATTTTCATGTTAAGATTAAGGGGGAATTCTGATTTTCTTAGACGGATTTATTTCAGAATTCAGTGTGTATTGCTAGAAGGAAAACAGATATTTTTGCATTTTCAGGGTGGGTTCCGTCTTAGTTTCTGGCGGATTTTGTCTAATATTTTCGTGCGGGTATTGAACAGGAAACAAAAACTTGAAACAAAAATGCTCAGAAGTGTTTGTGCTTGTCATATTTGTTAGAAGCAAACTACAGTTTATGTACTCACTTTTACCTTAAAATTGTGGTATTTCTTTGTTAGCCAGCAGAAACCAATTTGTTAAACAACAACACCATTTAACACGTACACAGCTGTTGCGTTTAACCATACTGAATATTACTAGATCATCAATCTCATCTTGATTTCTGGTAATTGTACCACCTCACTTCAAAATAACTGGACTTGCATAGAACGTCATGTCCTATGTGCTCAGCTGTTGATATACACGGACTGGTTCAAAGAAGTGTTTGTATTTTAAAATGCTTCTGTGGTCAAAACATGCCAAATCTGGATGGTCAACTATTTTATGAAGATTTGTGCAGCGAATTGCGTGGCAAATATTCGCAAAAATCTTTTAATTTGTGAGCAATCATATTACATGCAGAATTAAGGTTAACCATCACAAATTTTGACAAGCTGTAGTTTTTACATCTAAGAATTACAATGTTATATACCTTGTATAATCTTAATTTTCTAAACAAAAATGCCACTGGGGTCAAACGGTAAGGTTAAAGTTCATGTCGTTTTGTTTCTACTCAATAACTGTGTAATGTGTCATAGGATGTTAACATTACTTCAGATTATTTTTCTCCATGACGATTATTAGCTCACTTGAGCACAATATGCTCATAGTGAGCTTTTGTGAGCGCCTGTCGTCCGTCGTGCGTTGTGCACCGTCAACATTTGCCTTGTGAACACTCCAGAGGCCACATCTATTTCCGATCTTCATGAAGTTTGGTCAGAACATTTGTCACATTGATACCTCGACTGTGTTCGAAACTGGGTCATGGTGGGGCAAAAACTAGGTCACTAGGTCAAAAAAAGAAAAACCTTGTGAACACTGTAGAAGTAACATTTGATCTAATACCATTTCCCATATTGTCCCATTATAAAACTGCCAACTTTCATAGCATTTTTCTTTTACCTCTTATATATCAAATTTAGCAAGACCTGTATCATTTTTAAGATAAATATGTCTTCTTTCAATAAATGCAGTCAAAAATATATGGTCTCGCAACTTCTAGGAAAGTGAAATTCGCCCAAAGGCAAGCACCCTCGGACAACAGAGTTTCGATAGTGAAATTTCGACAAAAGCCCCGTACTTCAATAAACGCACCCCAAACAGTCATCTTTCAACGTAATCTCCAATGAAATGCGCCAAAATGTTGAACACACACAGGATGCAGGACATAATCACAAAAAGCAAGCTTGCGATCGCTAAATGGCTTTTAATACCGGAGAGAAAAGGAACTCTTTAGAAATAGGCACTACTTTCGAAAGGACCACGGAGGGAAACACAATGATTTAGTGTAATGTAACCTTAAATAAAACTAAAACTTTTCAGATCATGGACAAACGCATCTACAGCATCATTAATATAGATGTACTACAAAGACAAGATTTCAGGTCGATCTGACAATTAGAAATACCCCAAAAACGCCTTTGAGTATGACACGTGGTAAGCCATCTGGCTTGCGTTTCTGTACTTGGATTCCGGAGGCAAAGCGACCTCAAATCGCATGTAAATCATATAAAACTACAAAATAAACAGCCCATTTACGCGTATTTGCATGCCATGGACATAACTGATGCTTTAAAAGTGTTATACGTTTCTTAAAACACGATCGGGTGAGCACTGAGGTCCGAAAATCTGGTTTCCGTACTTTTTAAAAAAATGTGTTACCCGAAAAAACACATTTTCCTTAAAACATCGTTGAAAACACATACGCAATTATACTGTTCACATGTTTTCCCGATAAATGCAATCCAATCAATAAAATAACACAGCTAAATAGTGATTTTCTATATATATATTGTACCTGAAGACCCGGTATTTGCCTTTTTTAAAGGTTATATTACACTAATTCCATTTTCCATAGGGTCCCATTATAAAACTGCCAATTTTCAAAGAATTGTTCTTGTATCTCCTATATATCAAATTTTGCAAGACCGGTATCATTTTTAAGATAAATCAGTCCTCTTTCAATAAATGCAGAACGCCCTCGGAAAACAGAGTTTCAAAAGTGAAATATCAACAAAGCCCCGTACTTCAATAAACGCACCCCACACAGTCATCTTTCAACGTAATCCCCAATGAAATGCGCCAAAATGTTGCAGACACCGAATGCAGGACATAATCACAAAATGCATGGGTGCGATCGCTAAATCGCTTTTAATACCGAAGAGAAAAGGAACTCTTTAGAAATAGGCACTACTTTCGAATGGACCATTTGGCTATAGTAAAACCTTGTTAACACTCTAGAGGCATCATTCATTTTCCGATATTCATGAAACTTGGTCAGAAGATTTGGCCCAATAATATCTTGTTTTCTCAGGTGAGCTACTTTTGGCCTTTCAGGCCCTCTTGTTTAAAAAAAAATGAGTTATTAGTATCACCTGAGCGTCTGGTGGGTGTCTGGTTTACTTTTGTGTTTAGGTCCACTTTTTTCATTAAGTATCAAAGCTATTGCATTCAAACTTGGTACACTTACTTACTATTATGAGGGGACTGGACAAGCAAGGTTAAATAACTCTGGCTGACATTTTGACAGAATTATGTGCCCTTTTTATACTTAGAAAATTAAAATATGGTTGACTTTTGTGTTTAGGTCCACTTTATTCCTAAAGTATCAAAGCTATTGCTTTCATACTTGCAACACTTACTAACTATCATAAGGGGACTGTGCAAGCAAAGTGGTGTAAGTCTGACTGGCATTTTGACATAATAATGGCCCCTTTATACTTAGACAATTGAAAAATAGAAAATTGAAAACGTCTTTAAGTTTTGTGTTTTGGTCCTCTGTCCTCCTAAAGTATCATATATATTGCTTTCAGACTTGGACTTGTGTGATTATATATTCAAATTAAATTTAAACACGTTTGGATGTACTCATTATTGTTTTTTCTTTCATATATTTCCTGTAATGAAATTTCATTGTTTACATTCTACATAGTGATCCTAATGTTAAGGTCGTCCGCCGTTCACTTTTTCTGATACCACAACGGATTGACCTTAACATGTCTTTGCTTTTTATTAATTTCGGCCAATCAGCGCCATCGTTTTAAATCACAGTATACCAAAAGGAAAATTGCTCTATTAGCTAGGTTATATATGCTAAGTTTTCATTGCTGACTATCACGTTTTCATCACATCTTATTAATTGTACTTAGATATTTTTAAATAAGTAGATTTTTATTAAAGCACCACATCAACACTGCAAAGTATCCTATATTTTAAATGGTACAGTCCAGTAAAATCGGGCTGACCATATTATGGCCGTTTTAGACCTTTTAACGCAGATTTTTTTTTGTTAAACAGTGTGATCGTGCAATGATTTTTAACCGAAGTTCCGAGGTTAAACAACCCCATTAGTCAGTCAGTACGGTCAGAATGTCTGTCGTGTTAAAATCTGGGATGGGATCGAATTTGGGTCATCTATGGTCAAAAACCTGGGTCACTAGGTCAAAGTTTAAAAAATACTTGTGTAGACAGCAGAGGTCACAGTTTTTATCCAATTGTAATAGAATTTGGCCAGAATGTTAATCTTGATGAAATCTGGGTTGAGATTGTATTTGGGTCATCCGGGGTCAAAAACTAGTTCACTAGGTCAAATCATAGAAATCTTTGTGTAGACAATAGAGGTCACAGTTTCCGTCAGATCTTTATGAAATTTTGTCAGAATGTTTATCTTGATGAAATCTGGATTGGGATTGTATTTGGGTCATCTGGGGTTAGAAACTAGGTCACTAGGTCAAATCATAGAAAAATCTTGGGTAGACAATAGCGGTCATAGTTTTCATCTGATCTTAATGAAATAGGGTCAGAATGTTTATCTTGATAATATCTGATTTTTGATCGTATATGGGTCATCTGGTTTTCACAAATTAGGTCACCGGGTCAATTCTAGTAAAACCTTGTGTAGATGAAAGAGGTCACAGTTTTCATCATGTCTGAATAAACTTTTGTCAGAATGTAGTAATGTATCACAAATTCCATGTACACTTCCTAAAAAAAACAAGAACATATCAAAACATGTCTATATAACAACTTTTTTTAACTTTAATTTCCTAACCTTTTGGTAAAAATATGCTTCAGGAACCCAATGATAAAAAATAGATAACTATCTTAAATATTGTTTATTAGTCTCTGATAGAAATGTGTATCTGTTCTAGACATGCATTGTTTTCTCGTCTATTGATTTTAATGTATACATGTGGAGTTAAGAAAACATTGAATTTCAGATGCTTACTTTTATTTACTGACCCAATACATGGTATTTATTGACCACTACTATCAAGATTACTACAAAAATATATGTGGCTATTCCAGCCAATATCCTGACATTTAATTGTTTCACATTTACACTAAAAGCATACTTGTTTGCAAATGTCAGTCCATCTGTGTATATTATTACACCATTGGTTGTCTTTTAACATTAACTTACCAAGCTCGACTAGCTATCACATCTCCTGGTGTTGTGTGTCTTTCGTCTATATATGGGTTTCACGCGAAACAACTGGGGTCAAAACACAGTCAAGAGGTCATATCTAGTTGTGCTCTAGGATGTCGATTCGAGTATAGCCATGCAATTGATATGATGTGATCAGGTTTCATTTGTATATGAGCCATCTTGAATCCCGATCGTATTTTAAGAAACTTATAACACTTTTAACGCATCAGTTATGTCCACGGCATGCAAATAGGAGTAAATGGGCTGTTTATTTTGTAGTTTTATAGGATTTACATGCGATTTGAGGTCGCTTTGCCTCCGGAATCCAAGTACAGAAAACGCAAGCCAGATGGCTTATCACATGTCATACTCAAAGGCATTTTTGTGGTATTTCGTGTTGTCAGATCGACCTGAAATCTTGTATTTGTAGTTTAAATATATTAATAATGCTGTAGATGCGTTTTTGCACTAAATGCCGGTTTCACGGGCCAAAACAAGGGGTCCGCGTGTATATTTACATAACAGTGGGAAATAAAAATTATGATTTATATCCGATAATAAATCTAATTAACATAAACATATGTTCCAATTAATTTCACTCTAGATTGTTTGTCAACTAAACAGACAACAGCAAATTAAAAGAAATGTTGATTACAATTGATATATTTAAGTTAGGGAAAGATGAGAATTTCCCGTAGAACATCGTCAGTTCAGTACTATACCCAACCCACTTTTAGATATTGGACTTTCATTTTAAATGACGGTCGGTATGCTGTTATTTTGTCATACTCATGCATCATGCATTAAGACACATGATAACTTTGAATACCTGTCTTCCTTGGTCAATTAAGATCTCTCTTTTTCGTTTAATCGGAGATTTTTCTTCAGATGACTTTTCTCATTTGGTTTTTGAAAATTCCGGTTTTCTAAGCGAATGCGCTACAGTTTCGCATTTAAATATTCATTTCTTTACATGTGTTAACCATCGTGTTTTTGTTTTCTTTTTACATAATAAGACACAACAACATATTTAAACATTGAGTTTTTCACTTTTATAAAACAATTAATTCGATTTAAAACATAATAAATTATGTACGAAACTGTGACTTCAATCTCCACGCAGAGTTGTCGTTCTTTGCTCTCACATACACCTCTGCGAAAGGCTCAGCATGCCATATTGCCCGGAAACTGGGCAAAACCAAACAAAAGCATTCAAAGTATATTTGATTTGGATTATTTAGGATCAGAGGCGTAAAATAATGAAATAGGAAATTTAAATTTACGATACATCGTGCAAAAACTTGCGAGTTTTAATGCAACTCTTTGGAAGTATTGTTTTCTCATTTACGCAGATGGAATCATTCCACGCACTTCACAAATGTAAACAATTGAACATAATTTTTATTGAGTGACGTTAGGCATTTCTTCGACGCATGTATGAATGTAGTTTTTGTTAAAATAAAAAAAAACATATCAATTTTATAATAATGATTTAAGACTGATATAAGATATTGTGGTATGAGATGGTTTTCTTTAATGCAGTTGAATGTAATGTAGCCGTCGTGCACGAGATTGTTTAGTATACTGTAACCTCCATGATGAACGCTTGGAATGATCATGACCAGAATGAGACGCTTTCATAAAAATAGTCCGTTCTGAGCCCATCACAGAGGTGAATGTAATGTAACCGTCGTGCTAGTCAGGATTACCTGCCCCTCACACTTTGTATTACCACCGCCCCTAACGCCCCAGCTCCGACGCCTTTGACATGTTAATGGCCTACAATATAAACCCATTTAATAGTATTCCAGGTACAAGTCTACGTAGGAATGCTATTGCAATTTATTATTGATTTGACCATAACAAATATACATTATATTCATTATGTACATTGAACTGATATCCTCTTGTTCGATTGTGTACACATTCATTATCCGAAATCCGAATAGGGTTAACATGACATAATATCTTTTTTTATATAAATCATAAGTGATTCGAAAAAAAACAATTGACGGATCGATACTTATGACTAAACCTTAACAAAAGCTTGAAGGTTTTTCACCTACTCCAATCTTCAATATTTTTACGATAATTAATACATACGTAGTGCGCCGCCATTTTGCACGGTTGCCTGAAGTACTAATGCGTCTAAGTACGACGGAAACCAGAATACCGTCGTGCAAGAGATTGCTGTGACTTGAACATTCTATACATAGATGGTGACGTCACTACGTTATTGTCAGTAAGACCGGTGTGTACACAATGGTGAGTTGAAATGCAGCTCCACCTATTTATATATTTTGCAGGGGAGTTAATTACTTAATTAGGCACCTAAAGATTTGTTTAGGCAAATATTACTGTTCAAGTTATTTACACTTTCTTTGATATGTTTGGAATGGATTAAACCACCCCGGTTGGGTGATCGTCAAGTTTAACTTTTACCAATATATAACGTTAGTACAACGTTGATTACTGACGTTGTATTGATGTTAGTATTTTAACGTTGTATCAGCGTTGGCATTTGGTTGATTACCAGCCAACAAAAATCCGTCCATAACCTGACGTTGTATTGACGACGCATGTTTGCTGGCATATATTTGTATATGCCTCTCTTGGTATTTAAGTTTGCCAACATATTAAATATACTAGTATGTGAAAAAGTAATCTAATGGCGCATTGAAATACCGTTTTCAATGTTTTGTTGTATACATGTTGCATATTGAAATATTGTGTAATGTCATTTTGTGATGTTCACGGGGGCCGGGTTTTAAATGTCCTTAATATGGTTTATGGAGATAGGCATTAGCACTTGAATGCACGTCACAAATTTTTTAAATTGTCGCAAAACGATTCGGCCCTCATTTATGTTGTCGTGTGTAAATTGAAATATGTTACAGATACTCAATTATGTTTACGCTACGTACCAATGCGAAACTTTTGCTTGAAAAACATGGTGCATGTTGTATGTTAAAATTCACCGAACAAGCCCAATAATCGTGTCGATAATGTATATCAGAAAAAAAATGTATAATTAAAAAGAAAACAATACATTTTTAGCGTTGATTTTGTAAATAAAGGTTGTGTCACGAAAACATCGTAGCGAAAACTGCTTCAGAAAACATAAGCAATCGCTTTAAGGGGCATCTCAAACTGTTTGAAAAAACATGTTTTTATCCAATGCTTTTGTAACAGACATTGATAGAATAACTGTTATGGCAGTCTTGAAACGGCCCCTTATCTACTCTGCACAAAATTTTTCTGACAATTACAGTTAACGGGAAGTATTTTATAGTTAAGGTTTCAGAAAGGTTACCAATACCTGTATAAAGAACAGGTCATACCTGTGTTAAGGTATCGGAAAATTTCCCAATATCCGTAAATAGATTTATGTCATTCAAGGTAATCTTATACTTCAGACGAAAAGGGAAGTGCAACGTTTAAATGCATTGGTTTCACACTATTAAATAATGACTATATTGTCTAAAAAGAAAGCTTATGCAATAGAAGAAAATCTTTGTAAGATATGTTTTGTTTTTTTTTGGTTTGCGCTTTGAGCAATGCTTTTGTCGGTTTAGTAGTATTTGAAGGGATGAGGTGTAGGATTTTTATTTTGAATGAATAGGTCCGGGCATATAGGCGATCGAGGAGACGCAGCAAATATACTGATATAGAAACACAAACGACCGTTGAATGAATATGAGACCAGTCGAAATTGAACATGTATTTCCAAATCCTTTCTATAATATACAGTTAATGGATGTCTATAGCTCTATATTATTAGTGATAAATCGTGAGGCAGTGTAAATCTTACTTGTCTGCAAGCAACTATGGTTACAGTGTGTACAAACACAGTGATTTTAAGTAAACCTGTGTAACGTTAATACAAGGTACTCTGTCATTCGATACTATTCGGTGATGTACGCTTTAATAAACATGCATAATGCAAATCATTTGCCGACACAATCCATCTTCAGATAAGGCCCTACAAATGCTCTATATATAGTTTCTTGTTTTGGGCAGACTTTCAATTATGCAATACATATTTTGTTGCCTTGTAGCTTTGTTTCTACCGGCAAGGTTTGGGGTTGTCTTTCAATGATTGAACTTTGTGTCAGTTGATCCAGTGTATTGTTGCGTTTTCTTAAAATTAACTCCAGTGGTATTGCCATTGCTCTTGAATTCGGGACTTTTGGAAAAAAAGCCTCTTTCATCAGAAATATTGAAATCCTTAAAAATGCGTTATTATATAATCAGCTGAATATAAAGACATCACTTAATTGTACTAGGAAAATGAAACTCAAAATAATCATGTCCAGCTTCAGTAGGGAATTGGTGAGCTCCTAGAACTTGAGCGGTCAATGCCTTCGGCCTTCGTTTTGTGCTCAAAATGTTCTTGATTGCATACCATTCTGTTGAAGATTCAGAGATAAGATGCCTTTAATTACAGGGCCGCCACATATAAGTTAGGTCATGAACACCTGGTCCCTCTTGGGAATCATGGCGGTGACATAAAAATAAGTGTTTTTAAATAAGTAAGATTCCATAAATCATCTTCTCAAAGACGACATAGAGCTCATTTAAATACACAATTATTTATTTCAAAGTGCAATCATGTCAGTTTACGGACCTGACCGTCACGGACCAGAGTTCGGACCATACGGACCTCATCTTTTAACGACATGGAGCATATAACACGCAAAAATAAGTATGCGGTTAACTATGTCTATGATAGAGTAGGAACAACATAAAAAATATTTATGCTCATTATTATTCAATAAGCTTATTTCAGCATGATTTAAGATTTGAAACTAATTTTAATTGTGTTTTAAATTATTTAGTGAAGCAGTATAGATTCAGGAAAATAACCAATGTGTTCATCAAATTTGAAATAAATACTTTTTTTTAAATTAATCCATGCCACGTGATGACATCGGTAATTATTTCAACAATTCGAAATATGTCTCGATTTTTTACATTACATTACTTTTGTTAATATTGCAAACATAGGATTTTATCTTAAAAACTAATAAAAATATCAATTTATTTGTTTTTAAATAACACGTTTTTTTGTACATAAATGTAATATACGTTTAGCAATTAAACGGATATTTTAAAATGCCAATTAGGATGTAACAATCGGATTAGTCACTAGTGACACCATAATTTAATTAATCATCGGCTATTGTTTGCATCTCGGTTACGCCCTATTTATGGGGCGTACTGATTGATAGTAATCTAATAAACTAATTGAATGAACACGTCTTAAATTATAAATTAAAGGTAATGTGTAAGAATCGTCATTCTTGTAGACAATATAAATAGTAGGAATGGTTATGGTCTAGCCATTTTCGAAGAATGCCTGCGCCTCCATGTTTATTCTGTCTAAGGAGAATTCATTTCAAGGGCTGTCACTTTTGCAAATCGCTAACGGTGGCATCAGTTCGATACAGAAATGCGGGGCATAACCCCCCGTTCTCACACAGCTGCGACTTTACAACGATCATCCCGATCAAGCCACGATCTGAAAAAAGGATCGTGGCCGATCGGAGTCTAAATCGAGCTATTTGGAAAATTATGGTCTTCATTTCGACCGTTCTACGATGACCCTACGTCAAACTCTTACTGCGTTTACTGCCGCGACATTCAACATCATACTACGACGCTACGCAGAGCTTTTACTGCACTTTTACTACGATCATGAAGACCTCTCCATGATGCTTCCGCGCTGCCTGTACGATTATGGCGCTTCTACTAAGCTCTTTTTACGACTTTACGCCGATTCTTGTTGGCCACGATCCCGCTACGCTTGTTTTGGGCATGTTCAAAATAAGCGTGGCGAGAGCGTAGAGCTCTCCAATCATGAAGACTCTACCGCGATCATACTGCGCTTATGAAGACTCCACTACGTTTCTCCTGCGATTTGTCACGACCGGCCACGTTGTTTGGGCGCGCTTTGATCGTAGTAGAAGCGGCTTCTATGAGTGAACGGGGGGTTACTGAAGAATAATATGCCGAAGCTTTGCGAAATAATAATCACGAACTGCGTTTCGTGTGCATGCGATACTGATGCCGAGGAAATTAATGAAGAAATGAAGTGAAAAACAGTGTCACCCACGAACAACTTCGAATGCCTGTTCCACCGACGGAAGACATTCAACACACACAGTCAGCTTTGATATTGAACAAATAGTTAGATAATATGGACGTGGTGACACCAGACCACATAACGTCTATTTTGACGGGAGTCGACCGGGGCTTTCAGTGGCGTTTGAATACAAGAGACATATTATTTTAATATTCGTATTCGTATTATATAACTTATATTATAACAATACATAAATTAATTAGTATACTGCATACATATCAAATACTATTTCGTAAATTTAATCAAGTAATAAGATATTATTCCTAAAATATAATGCTTAAACAATTATGTTAAGTGACCTCACCTAGTCTTAAAGCCTAGACATGGTATATCGACGGTACATTTAAAGTAATGAGATCGTCAATCATGCAACTCTTTTCTATTCATGGAAAAGTTAAGTACGAATATATTATGTAACTGCTACCATTTAAACAGCTTCGTCCACATGACTGGAAGGAAACGAAGAGATTATACAAGGTACATAGAACTGTCTATTTAACATTACCGGGTTGGGGGGTGGTTAACACTTAAATATTTGTAAAATTAGTGTTAAATTAGTACTATTATGTTTTATTTAATATTTATGATATTTTTATTATCTTTTCAAGTTTTGCAGATCATGGACACTACTGGTCAATGAAATAAAGGTGAAAACATTCGTGGCTGACTTTTAGACCGGTCTCTTATTGTTTCCTGCAATGCCTTTATAACTATGTTCAAGAATGATGAAGGTGCCCTTATTGTGTTGCCACAAATAAAGATAACACACAATTTGGCAAAGTTAGTACATGTCAAGAAAAATTTCCTGTTTGATGACGCAGTAAAAGAGTCATGAGCTTGCATTATCCACATAACTGGGTTTGCAGCTTTTCAGTTTAAAACATTGCAATATTTTATTTTTATATCTTACAATAAACTTTCTTTAGATTAAACTGTCAGACAATATATATTTAAGTCGATTGCACGAATAATTTTTAGTGAAAATGGTTGTCGATACGTCCTACTGTAAATGCATTCCATTTTAAATATTCAGTACATCTACCTAGCAGAAAACCTGTGTTGCATATTTCATCTTCCAAGATATATTTTTATATTCACAAGCACCTTAAGCATTTGTGTTGTTATGATTAAAAAGTCTGACCCATAGTGACCAAGATTATACAGCTTGTCTAAAAATGTCATTCGATGTTTATGATAATAAAAGTTTTAATGGCATGTATGTCTCCAACTGCAATTTTATAAATATTTATTCAAGATGCAGGATAAACGGGGCTCATAAGGGGTTAACACATGGTCTAAACAAAATGTAGACACTTTATTTTTGCAAATATCTCAAGTTATTGAAATACATTAAACAAAATCTGTAGTGTAGAAGGAGTACAATAACTCTTACAATCTTTATTAAAACGTGAATGCATTGTTCCTTGTGATAATAACGAAGTTGTGCTTTTGATATGTATTAATGTACATACATTGCTTATGTTATTTCCATTGTTTTTACCTTGCTCAATTTACGCTATGCAGCGTCGAGAGGTATGCGTCAATACTGTTACGTGCCATGTTTTTGATAAAATTATATTTTGCACAAATATATGGAAAGCCTAAACATTATAGACACTCTACCAGTACTTGGTGTATTTTGAAAAATCTCTGGTGACGATTGAACCCAGGACCTTCCTGTTCCAAGGCACACGTCATATCCACTTTTCAGTGTTAACTACACCATAACAACATATTCCTGAATAACTATTGTCTCGCTCATAAATTTCACTGCTTAACATTACATGTTTATAACATTTGCATATGATCGAAAACTTTAAACCTTTTTTCCATACAAAATAACGTGTACATAGCTCGAATCGTTTCAATTTCCAATAGTCTCATACGGAACGGGTAAACAAGAATAACAACAACTAACTATTTTATGATCATTTTTTCGAAAACAGACAATCATTACAACAAGAGGAAGATAAGCATATTTCTAGCTGTAAATATTTGTTCAATATAATATCTCCAATCAAACCAAACAGAAACCAACATTCAAAAGATGCAAACTTATAGTAAAATGTGAAAACAATACCACTTCATTGAACTTAAAACCGCAAAACCCAAAATACCGCAAACAAGTGCAAGGAAAACAAAACAGTGTAGCAATTTAATACATTCACACTAACTTTAACCAATAGTGGCAATGGTCAAGTTTCAATAAACCCTCACAACAGCAAAAAAATTACACAATTAAGAATGACGTTCAATTTTAGTTACTTTCAATTGTATTGAAGTTTTGTTTTTGCATGCTTTTTTCAAATATGAACATTCGAGAAGTCAACTTAAATGTATGGTATTATGGACCACTTGCATTGCTTCACAGCTTTTGTTATATTTTCAAGAATATATACAACTGATTTTGCTTACTAGAATTTCCGTTTTGAATTGTATAAGAGGGCCTTAGGTTCTAGGTTGCTCACCTTTGACTTTGGGGACCTGAAATGTTCAAGCAGCTTGAGTTTCCGAAACCATTTAGAGCTTTACAAGATATCATAAAACTAAATATTCTAAGAACATTTCATAAAGATTGAACAGCACTGTGACTCAACAGAGTTCACTATGTTTCACAATTGCAATATAAGGACACTTGAACCCCTTGATGCCTTGATGTTGGTTACCATGTCTTTAAATGGACCGCAGCTATTGTTAATATAATTAAAACAAGTAATCTACAGGTTGGGCAAAATATTATCCCAGTGGCATGATTTGAACTAACTTGGTTAAGGAATACCATACGTCTTTGAGTGTAAAATACCAAACCTATGGCCCTTGCAGTTTTATGGATGATTGTTGAAAGTTCTTACTATTCAAAAAGGAAAACAAGTTACCAACATGGTAGGGCCAATTATGATCCCACAAGCATTATTTAAGCAAACTTGGTAGGAGACAACCATTTAATGAAACAAGCCAAACATTACATTTCATTGGTATATTATTTTAGACAACAATTTAAAGTCATTTTGCAGCATAAAATATATATGTCATGTCATCATAAATCACGTGACCACACAGGATTGCAATTTTTGACCAAAGGGGCGTAACTTTTACAAAATGTATTATGGACCACTTGTCAATTTTACACGCAAAACATTGAAGCTCTGATCCTTGTGTTGTCAGAGAAGATTTTTAAAGTTTTCATTTTTGATAACTTTTTTAGCTCTGATTAATGACCTTTAATGATTGAAACAATTTGCACAACTTGCAAGCATTATTCCAGTAAAAATGTATAACCATCTGTCAAGCTGTTCAAGAGAAAAAGTTGTAGGAATAGAACTTTAATGCATGCACGGACTAACGGCGACCGGCAAGACAGCATCCTAGAAGCTCCACATGAGCACTTTGCGCTCAGGTGAGCTAAAATATCACCAAATTAGTAACAGTAATCAAATCAACACCACAGCACTCTATATAAATATATGATAAAGGATATAAAATACATAATATCAACAGTTAACTGTTAAAAAGCATTTTACACAAAGCTCTAATATTGTACACAACAATGGACAACTGAATCTATTGATACATCAGAAAATATAAGGCAACAACTAATTTTGTTATCCTGAACTTAAAAACCATTTTACAGATATTTTCCATTTTTTAAATGTCTCAATTTGTGCATCTTCTGACTTTTAACACGTATATTACTTATAAGTTGCATGAAGGTGAATTTCAATTCAATCTAATATTAGTTATTGTAAGAATGTGAGCATGCATTATTAACAAAAAACAACAAATAAAAATAGTACAATAGTATACTGTGCAAACAATTTAAACAGTAACCAATTTTAAGAAAAATGTAAAACATCCCTAATATGCAAAGAACAAAGAAATACGATGACAATATATTATATGAAATTTAGAAATACCTGTATATGCTTACCATCCTCAAGTAATGTAATGTCGTTCCAACTGTAAACTAATAATGTTCATCTAGAACAGTGTACATGTAAGATGTAAACAAGTTAATGAGTAATGAACACACTATGTTGTAAAATATCAAACCGAACGTTCCAGGCAAATATGGAATCGAACTCAAACACGACGCACGTGTGGCCTACATTTCAAGTCAAGGAGTGGCTTTAGCTGTCATGTAAGACAACACAAAGGACAAGCTCCAAACCGATGTTTTGTTGCGACGGTTTTTGACACGGACAAACTAAAAATGCACAGGTATTGCAAGCGATCTTAACGGCCACCGGAAACACTTTGCGAAACCGAAATTTCGCAAACTTAAGTACCCTTTTTCGTAAAGATTCGCTACTTTGAGACATAGTATGCGATAAAAGTCTTATCTTTTATTAATATTTGGTTATTTTCACTCATAAAATGCGTTTTCTTCACTATGAAATTTATAAGCAAAGTTGGGGTTCCCATGGGATTTTGCATTTCCCATGGGATTTTCGATAAATCCATGGGTTTTTTTTCTCCCATGGGATTTTTTTTCTCCCATAATTTGCAAATGGGAGAAAAATCCCATGGGATTTTGAACATTTTACAAAACGTGTTTTATTTGCGTTTGCAAGTATTTTTACGTTATTTAAGGACTGTATATTTGTCTTATGCAAATTATATATATAAATATTTAGTAATAAAAAAATCCCATTTTAGGGATTTTTTCTTATTTTGAGAGATTTATTCATGAAACTTCCAGAAACATCATATTTTGTGAAATGATGAACAACCTGCGATATTTTAATGCGTTTAGTCTTGTTTGATAAAAATAAAAATCCCATGGGATTTTTTCACCCATGGGATTTTTTTCAACCATGGGATTTTTTCACACATGGGATTTTTTTTTCCAATGGGATTTTTCAGTTTCGTAAGCCGAATAAGTTTCTTAATGCGAAAAACAACAATAAAGGAATTAATAATTATTATTATGAATAATAAATTGAATAATATAAATAACATGAATATTTTTAAAATAAGTTACAATTAAAGGTTTATGCTAGTAGAACTTATCATTTCTTGTTCGAGCAGATGGTTGAGTCCATTTGGTGAGTATGCCAGCTTAGAACCAGTATAAATGCGTCGCAGACAGACAACGCTGTCATACTGTACACACCGCTGAATAACAATCTTTATTACATTTCATTTTGAAATAGAAAATGAACTCCGTAGTATAATTGATCTTATATATGCCCTCTGCTTTTGAAAGCGTGCAACATATTAACATAACAATAAGTCCATGCAAAAAACTTTGTGCAAATTGCATTCAAAGCTATATACACATTATAAAGGTCAGATGACCCGCGTCATGCGAAAATGGGTCTTATGTCATATGTGGCTAAAGTTGGTCCATCCTAGCTTGTCCAACCGCGCAGTCTGGTCAGGTTCTACGCTGACTGATATATAAAGTCAAGCCATGATTCGTGGTCTCATATTCAAACTCGGTAGCTCCTGTGCGAAACTTTCACCGGAAACGACAGCACCGAGACGGGCGCTCGAACTTTGCGGATGCGCGTTATATGTTATATATAATAGCGCGATGTGTTTTTCTTGCCTCATTTTAGTAAGCCCAATCAGCGTTTTATTGTGTTCTTTGCTTCTACTATTAACAAAAACTTCAACCGATACGAACATGAATTTTATTTTAATATGTTTATTTAATGCTCGGAAAACTCATTGTATATTTAGACTACTACTTATAAAACTAAGTCGGGTTTTCAACATCTGTTTTCGGCATATAAATTATTATTCCAAACCAGATTTTACGCACTTTACTGTACAAAATACCGTTAGGGCCACCGTGGTTACTCATTAAAATCCAGAGGGCAAGAATGCGAGAACGCGAAAGTGCGATGACGACAGTGCGACAATACGATGGCGACAATGCGTTCGTACGATTGCGAAAACGCGCTAGTACGATGACGACAATGCGACAGTGCGACAATACAATGGCGGCAGTGCGATAGTACGGGGACGACAATGCGATAGTTATATCGTGGTATCATCGCAATGTCGCCCTCGTTCTATCGCATTGTCGCCATCGTATTGTCGCACTGTCGCCATCGCATTTTCGAATTGCCGCCATCATACTATCGCGTTATCGCATTGGCACCATCGTACTATCGCACTGTCGGCTATCGCCATCGTATTGTCGCACTGTCGTCATCGTATTTTCGCACTGTCGTCATCGTATTATCGCACTATCGAACTGTAGTATTGTCGCCATCGTACTATCTCACTGTCGCCATCGTATTGTCGCACTGTCGTCATCACACTGTCTGATTGTCGTCATCGTATTATCGCGTTGTCGCCATCGTATTGTCACCCTGTCATCATCGTATTGTCACACTGTCGCCATCGTACTATCGCGTTCTCGCGTTATCGCACTCTGGATTTTAATGTGTAACCACGATGGCACTAACGGTATTCCGTAATACTGCCAAAGCACAGTATGATGAGGTCACTCCCAATGCTCAAATCTCTTTGTCTATTTTAGTAACAACACATGTCTATGGAAGGATATTTAGGTAAAAATTACATCATTCGTGGTGAATATTTACATTATGACTGATGCTTATTCTAATTTGCTTTATGACAATTCCAACATGCTTGTTGTCTATTCGTTTATACTTGATGATTGCTGCAACATTACATCATTCATGATGAATATTTACATTATGCGTGATGTTTATTTTAACATGCTTCATGACAGTTCCAACATGCTTGTTCTCTATCGGTTATACTTGATGATTGTTTCAACATGCTTGGTGACTATCCAATGTTTGTGTGTTCATTATTCCTGAAACCAGTCATAATCGGTTTTGCCACTAAGCGTCATTAAAGCGGGTATATACGATTTTTTCAAATATTTATTATTTTATATAAACTGTGTAAAAAACTTATTATATATAAATTTCAATATAAATTAAAATAAAAGTTAAGAAGAACATGTGTCGAAAAATGCGAAATAAGCCAGATATTTAATTCTGAAATTGAAAACGGCTGTAAACGAATTCGCCAGCATGTATACCATACATTTACGATGTGCATCTAAACTTACGAGGGGTGTTCCAGAAGTTCGTGGATTTTCGCTATAAATATCATTTGGTAACATAAATGGACAAACAAATAGCATGTTAAGAATATTTCGTTCTTTCCAAATCTACTTTCCAAATATCATGAAAATACATAAAACAATAAATATATATCAGAGATTTAAACATGTGCACAATGCGCACACCGACGCACGTGTAACGTTTCTGTTCAAACGTCAACGTTATGAAGTTAACAACTGTCAAATCTTTTCCACATAATCACCTCCAACGCGAATGCACTTTATGTGTCGGGAATTCCACTTGTCAAAAGTGTCTCTATACCAGTCAGCGTCAAAAGACAACACGATTCGCTTTGCTGCAACTGTAAGTTCCTGTTTACTTGCAAGTCGAATATCGCGCAACTGTGATTTAACTTCCGGGAAGACGCGGAAGTGCATAGGGGCCAAATCCGGGCTGTAAGGAGGACGTAGGCGCTGTAACGTGAAATTTGCCGAAAATTCTGTTTATCAACGACATTTAAACCAAATTTAAATTCGCGTAACGCTCATACTTATAATAAAATACACGCGTGCGCCGCATGTCGTTACCGAGGTCTCTATGGCAACGCGTTTCAAACGCGCTTAATGGAATTCATGCATTTTTAGCTTATATATAAAGTCCGTGATAATTGGTTTGTATAATATGTAAATTTCATTGACTTTTACCAGCAAACTAATAAGTTATAGCGAAAATCCACAAACTTCTGGAACAGCCCTCGTAGTAAAACGGTTTATGAAACAAAGACGAATGCTTCGGTTATTGTAGGAAAATATGTACGTCACTATCGGCTCGGGGCGCTAAATTGTCTTTGCTGCATTTTATGAAATTCGGCTTTAATGTATTTATTTTTTTGCCTAGTTTGTGTTAGTGTAACATATTTGATCAATATATTACAATTTAACACATATAAAAATCGTATATACCCGCTTTAACAACGGCAGTTAGCAACAGGCAGTAAGCAGATTGCAAGTTACTAAATTATGACAACAGGTGGCGCGCGTTTATTTTCCGTATGTTGAATAAATTACTTTTCGAAAAAAATGCGAAAACATCCGAATCATTTTGACTAGTAAACTGAATAAGCTGAATTAGTTCTCTTTGTTATATAATCTCCATTAAACTAAATACGTTCATTATTGCCATGAAGACCAGTAGGCCTACACAATGAATTGACTGCCGTGAATGTTTTTTATATTTGTAAGATGCAATTGGCACTCAAGAAATTATACATGTATTTTATTCAGGACATAACGGGGCTGATGTGTTGGAATTGTGGCCCTTCCCTAGTCCAAATAATTACAGTAGACGTAATCTACCGATGTGCATTGCATATCGACCTCATATTTATAAAGTAGCCCAAACCCACATTGCCACAGACCTGTGCGTGAAACTTTCAGATTTCTCTAGTCTGTTTACCATGCTATAATTACAATTTCTATAAACACATATTTATCATTTTATGACTATATAATGTCTGTGGTATAAAGAGAAACCTGAAAGTTACAAGTACTCGTGTCTAGTACTGTACAACTATTGTACTCCTCGTTGAGAAAACAACTACTTCTACTACATGTATTAAAATATAATAAAACATAATTTTCAATCAAGTTGGAAAAAATCAATAAATAAATGTCATATAAACAGGTTTGTCATGAACGTTGACGTCGCTCTTGGTTACCAGAAAAAATCCCACGCACGGATTTCAACCGTCATTGTTTACAATCAATTAAGTGCATAAGTACTTGAATTTGTATAGTGTGTTTTAAAGGTGTATGTCCAGCCACAGGTGGTTAGCGTGTGTCTATAATAATAATTAGTGAAAACATCTTTTGGAATGATAAGTAATCATATTATAACGATAAATCAACTTTTCTTAAAAAAATAAGTTTAATAAATATATAACAAGGTATCCAACTCGAAATCATTCGAAAACGGGATGCATCGTTTTAAACAGCCATTACTTCATCAATTTTGCAGCGATTTTCACGATCTTGGTCTTATTCAACGCAGAAATAAATTTCCTTTCTGGAAATGTATATGTCTTGCAATATTTTTACAAATACTGGGTCAACTTTTAAGAAATAACACGATACACAACTCGCGTGACCCAGCTGTGATCGATCAGACAGTATTCATGACTGAAATCTTCACGGAGTAAAGGGCATTTTCCCTGCAAAGTTTACGAACCTCGATACCATAATTCAATAAAACGTATGAAAAAACATTCTTACCGTGCTTGCCGTTGCATTGTGCATCAAAACTAACTGTCAAGCGCATTTTGAAACCTTTGTTTACATACATTCCAACCAACTGACATTTTAAACACACGAGTGATTTCATAGCTCCAATGCGGAGGTGTGTCTTTACAACTGGAGATTTCATTCATAAATACGGTCTGATCGATCACAACTGGGTCAAGCGAATTATGTATAGCGTTATTTCTTAAAATTGGACCCAGCATGTGTAGAAATATAACCAGATATATACATTTCCTAAAAGGAAATTCATTTCTGCGTTGAATAAGACCGGGTCAAGAAAATCGCTGCAAAATTAATTTAGTAATGGCTGCTCAAAACGATGCACCCCGTTTTCGGATGATTTCGAGTTGGAAACCTTGTTATATATAAAACGATAGTGAATTCTTTTTTATAGAAAATTTGATTGTTTGTTATAATATGATTATTTATCATTCAAAAAGATGTTTTCACTAATCATTATCATAGCCACACGCTAACCACCTGTGTGTCCAGCACGTGTGCCGGGAGAACAGGGCTTAATGTATTTTTTTGTTAAGCTCTTTAATATGTATATCCAATCTGTATGAAAAAATGTCGGTGAACATTATTCCGGTGTTAATTTTTGAAAATATTGAGGCATTCGTTAATTATGGATCTAAAACGGAACATTAATCCGCATAAAAACAACACCGGGCATATTGCATATTAGATCGGACACATGAAATTATTTCGAAAGAAAGTAATAAGAGTTTCAATTCTACATGAGTAAGTCTCGCTGCGCACGATTACGCTCTTACTGCTCGTATATATTTGACTCTTGGCAAATACCTAGTGTTTTATTTTGATTAATCTAAATTGTGTCATGCATCTATATGTACTTAAAGCAGCATGACCAACAGCTCTTTCATATGTGAAAGAGATTGACACGAAATACCTACCCATCTATATTAAAGTTTATATGTGCACTTCAATATTATAGTTTTATAGCATTTTATGTGGTGCAATATAAAAGTACTCTAGTAAATTTGAAATTATGTAATCAATTTATTCTCAACATACATGCAAAGTTCCAGATAACTTTTTCAGCAAAATCTTGGTTTACACTCTATAAAAAATCCAGCCTTAAAGTCTATTATTAATTCTTTTTTTCAGGTAAGTATAATTTTTGGCACATCCGCATTTAGGTTTATAGTCTAAGAAGAGCTCATGACAATTGCCGGGTTACAGCAGACTTTTTGCGATAAAAGGACCAGATAATGGAAAACGTTCGGCTTTTCGACTGTTGTAAAGATGGTCTGTTATTCATAATAACGTTAAAGTGCTGTTGATTTCATAATTGTAATGAGGGCCTAGACGAGTGGGAACTCATTGATAAAATGTTTACATTATATGCATTGATATTGAGTTTTACGCATGATCACACATTTTGAATTCTTATTTTATTTTTCCAATGTGTAACCGTGCGCACAGAATTTAAGTCTACTTTTTTACTAAATTTAATTCAATTTTTTTACGACTTTAAGCATCTTATCTGGAGCTCTGCATACATGCATTAGTAGCATATATTGAAATATATCCATAGACTTTCTTTGGTTATTGAAGGTAAATTACTGTACAAAAATTATGGTTAGTCATTAACCAAAAAAAGTCAAGTCTACAAACACGCGGTTTATTTCGGTTCAGTAGCAAATATCTTACAAATAATAATTATGGTGTTTGTATGACAAATTAATAGCTATTCGTCATTGAATGTATGAAACTCATAAAAATATTGAAACAATAACCACAACAACAACAACATATGTGATTATGTATATATCTTCTTCAGATACTCTGTGTCATACTATCAAAGTTATCCTCATAAGATTCATAATAATAAAATAAACACTATTGCAATCTTAGTAAAAACCAACTTAGCCGTTATGCTTATGATTTTATTTTCAGTATGCGTGTACATTTCAATATTATATAACAACAAGTGTTCACAAATACCTATGTTTAATAATTATTAAAAACATGAGAACCAATGAAGGTATTGCATTTGAATAGACTAGTTTTACCGTGTGTGTACGATCATATAAAATCTTTTGAAAATCACACTTGAGATAATGTCTTTGGGTTTTGCTATTTCTAATCGATTTTAACACCATAAAACCACCGTATTTTCTCTTACATTCTAAATTTTCTTACATTTCCTTTTTAAGCCAAAATATTTATTTTTATGATTCTAAATTTTCGGACATACGGATTTTCGTACAGTCAGTTAAACAGCGCTATTTTATCAGATTTTGGCCCTGTTTTTGCTTATCTGATGACCCTTCGATCATGCATTTTTACAACCGGATTAAAGTAATAAAACAGAATCATGCCTAAGGGCAATCGACTATTACATTTGCATACTTGGGTAAATTACCTTGTAAACCTCTTATAAGCAATGGTTCCTTCCAACAGCGTTTGAAATGATATCGTATTAAGAAAGCCAATTGTTTATTGTTTTTACTTTTTATGGAACAGAACAGAACAGAACATATGTTTTATTTTGACTTGCACAATGTACATCGTCAGTATAACAAAAAACAAATCATGATTTAGATTCATGTCACGTTACTCATATAATACATAGTTTTAGTACATACGGTATACAATAAAGTACATTACTTCATATAATATATTATTTCAGCACATACGGTGTGTAGCAAAGTACATACGGTGTACCTGGTCTTTACTATAAAAATATAACATTTGAATATTTTAATCAAATAAATTGTGTTAGTTCAGAATTTTTAAGTTTCATTATTTAAGAGGATGAACTTACATTTAACAATGTGTTTCTTTTATTCAGTGCGTATTTAATAAAAATAGAAATTTTAATTAATTTGGTCTTGTTATCAATGCCCAACATTTCCAAAAATTTAAACATCGATGGGCGTTGGTAATAGTACTTTGGTACATATTTTTTGCGAATCTCATCTAAGAATGGACATATAAGCATGAAATGATATTCAATATCTTGTGAATTACAAAATAAACAGTAACGCTGATCCCTATCAATTCTATTTCTACCATATCTACCCGTTTGTATTCTTAGGGGGTGGACCGACAGTCTTAGTCTACAAAAGAACATTCTAAGGCTGCTTGGTAGTAAATCTAGGTATGATTCGTAGTTGAAAATGTTTTTAAAGAGGACATAATTAGTGAGAACATGGTTTGTCTGCATGTTCTGGGACCATTCCTGAATGAAATTGTCTATGACACGTTGTTTGAAATTGATGATAAAAGATTTAAAATCGACATTGTCAGCATCTTCGAAGATATAAGAGAAACCATAATTATTCAGCAATAACTTTACATTAGAAACACAATTTGTAAAACCATTGTTACAATCTTCCTTGGCTTGCTCATAAACCTTTTTAATAATAATATTATCCGTATGTATAATTTTACTCCAGTATTTAATAATTTTTAGATACCTAGAAATAAACAGAGGGTACCGACCTAATTCCCCATATACGCCCGCATTAGATGTATTAGTTTTAAGTTTTAAAATACGTTTGCAAAATTTGAGGTGAATTCTCTCTAGTTCTTTTGATTGTTTAAATCCCCATACCTCTACTGAATAGTTAAGAATAGAACCAACAAATGAATCGAAGAGTTGGCACAATATCCTTGGCTTCAGTTCGTACTTTTTACAATGTTGCAGTAGTATATTCAATGCCTTAATAGCTTTACCTGCTAGATATTCTTGATTCAGCTTAAAATTCCCAGTGTAGTTGAAAACAGTACCAAGATAATTAAAATCGTCTACAACCATCAATTCTTTCCCATCGAAGCTCCATTTTTCATTTGCTAACAGTCTGCCCCTCTTTCTGAAAACCATAATTTTTGTTTTGTCTGTGTTTACAATAAGTCCCCATGTGTTACAATATGAGTGCAAAAGATTTATATTGGTTTGTAATTCCTCAGGCGATTTCGCAAAAATTGCCATATCATCTGCAAAAAGTAAAAGCATTAACACAATATCGTCTATTAATAAACCAGAATTAGGTTCATTTTGTAAATAAAGTTCAAGGTCATTAACAAAGAATGAAAACAAAATCGGCGAGAGTACCTCACCTTGCATCAGGCCAACTGCATATTCAAAAAAATCGGAATAGGTGCTACATGATTTTACACAAGATTTTACTTTCTGATACATATCTCGTATGATTCTAAACAATTTACCTTGAATTCCGGATTTGTACATTTTTAACCAAACGGCAAGCCGGTAGATTGAGTCAAAGCATTTAAACATATCGACAAAAATAACATAAAGACGTTTATTTTGGTTAAGATATTTTTGAATGGCCGACACGAGTATAAAAACGGCATCAACTGTTGATCTTCCCTTCCGAAATCCGAACTGAGCGTCCGAAATACTATTATTTTCGTTACAAAAAGATTCAACGCGCTTGTTTATTACAGTTGTAAATAATTTAGCCAAACCGCTTACAAGTGTTACACCTCGGTAGTTACTAGCATTTTCCGTATCCCCCTTTTTATGCATAGGTACATTTACCCCCTCGGTCCACTTATCGGGAAAATACACAGAGTTTAAAATAGCATTAAATATATCACACAAATGTGATCCTATGATATCAACGCTTTCCATGAAATACTCGTTAAGCAGATTATCATATCCACATGCTTTGCGCGATTTCAAAAACATAACGGCATTTACAATTTCGTCAGTGGTGATTGGTTTATCAAGTTCCGAAAACGGGACATCACAGGTATTAAAATCATTTGTGCGTCAAAATTGCTCAGCCTCGTCATTTGAGCATTGCGAAATATCATTACTTAGTGTAGAGAAATATTTAAAGAAATCATCATTAGAAATGTTGTTACTCTTTCTACTCTTATTGTTTTTAAAATGCTTCCAACACTCTCGAGGTTTAGCGTGCTTTAATTTCTCTAACTCGCAAAGCTTATTATTTTCAAACAACCGTTTCTTTTTATTTATTAAAGATTTATAATTTGCTTTTTGTGCGCAAAGTAAATGCCTACTCTCTGTTGTTTTGCAGAAATTAAAATTTCGCAGCGCCTGTAAATATATATTTTTAGCTTGAACACATTCATTATCGAACCAGTCAGCATGCTTAACATGTGCTGCATCATTATAAGAAACATTCTTATGCGAGGAATGGTTTAAAAACAACGGATCGGCTACTTCACGCATAATTGATGTAAAAGAGTTAAGCAGGGTATTTATAGACTCCCTGTTTTGTAGATTACTATTATGACTACATGTCAAGTTATTAAGTTCGGTTAGTCGACTAATAATTGCACTTCTAAATTTATCCCGTTTTGAAACATCCCATTGTATTTTCACATAATTTTCACTTATTCCTTCCGGATAATCAAAAATTGGCATGTATCGAAAAACTAATTGGTGTATGGTCGCTATATACGTTAAGATCTTCAATCGTAAAACTATTGATTCGTGAAAAATTGCTTTCTTTTGTGAACAGATAATCAATTAGCGACGCGCCTTGTTGCGTTATAAATGTAAACTTGTCAGTGTCGGGCAATCTACCGTTAAGAATACGTAAACTGGTTGATTGACAAAGGTCAATAAGTTTAACACCATGACTGTTTACAATATTATCGGGTGAGGCCCGGTACAGTGGTTCATCTGGAATATAATCATAATCATCAATGCAATCAGTCATTCTATCATGCATAATATAATCACATTTAGAGCCTACACGACTATTAAAATCTCCAACTATATAAACATATCCCAATGTGTCGTATAAATTAATATCTGATTCTAAAACGTCAAATATATCAACATTAAAAATATTGTACGCTGGAGAATCTTCACCCCATACGTAAACACCACATACATAAGCATCTTTGTCCATATGAAAAACATTTTTATCCAGTTTAATCCATATAACAGTGTCCAGATAGTTACGAATAATTTCAACACCATTAGAAATAGAATCTTTTACATAGATAACAGTTCCACCACTCGCGCGCTTCGCGTTTCGATGCTGGAATTTTCTGTAGAAATTAAAAGATTTATAGCCGGGTATATCAACGACACTAGAGTCGGAAGTCCACGTTTCGTATAGAAAAATTAGGTCATGTTTAGCAACAATATTAATAAAATCAACGCTGTCTCGTTTCAAA